>NW_017253362.1:2190153-2230509 GCF_001642045.1 Paraphaeosphaeria sporulosa | reverse complement strand
AAATGATATTCTAATCCCATCCTAGGTCTAGATCCTAACACTAGCTATAAAATTCTAGTTAGCTCTTACTAGAATGAACGCCCTAGGTTAGAGATGGGCGATGGCACGATTTAACACTAGTATTGGGGGTTTTACTAGCGTTATAGTTTGGGCCAATCACGAGGCGCGGTAGTAGTGCTCATCCCCTACTGGCTATCGACTTTCCGCGGAGTGCGATGCGGGATTTTTTCCCTTTCTTTTTTTCTTAGGTGCTTACTCCTTGTTCTGTTTTCTCTTCACATATTCCACAACTTTCTTAACTACCTGGATAATCTTCTTCTAGTATCGCAAGGCTGCGGTACACCGATTCACAAAGCTGGCTACCTTCATATCTACATTATCCTTTATCGACCATAGCCTGTTCTCAGGCGAGGGTCCAAACCTCACACACCCACCTTAGGACGCCAGGTAGATTCGACAACTGGCCTCGGCGGAGCAGCTCTAACCTGGTCTTAGATTATACGCTATATACTGGACGTTGCTTTGGCCCGTTCTGTCCACCATGTTGAGCCAAATCTTCGATTGGCTTCGGAGCCCTGGCGCTCGTAATGAGCTCCAATTCTCTGCGCCGAGTCATATTGTGGACGACGCAGAAGCGAAATCTGCGAACCCCGAGAAGAGCAGCCATGTGTCCGTGGAAAATACCGATACTTACGCGGCCCTTGTAAAGCCGAGACTTCTCGATCGCTGGTTGGACCGCGTTGTTGAAATTTCTGGGTCGGAGTATACCTACGTCATTGTCCTTGTGGGACTGTTTACATGGGCATTCTTGGGTATTCACTATGGAACGGCTAATACGTACAAAATAATTATCTCCGATGCCCAGGCGATTATTAACCTGGTTTTCGACGCGTTTCTCATGCGGCAACAGTTCAATCAACACGACAATCTGATTATGGTGGCGGGCTGTCTGCGATCTCGCATTAGCAGTCACAAACGTATGATCGAGCACCTCATTGCTACTGGAAAGTTCACGAAGATCGACACAGCCAAATTCCAGACACTTCAGCAGAACGATTTTGTGGACCGGCTTCCCCAAGAGAACTGGTTGACAAAGGTCTCGGGCTTCATATCATCGTTCCTTGGACACATCGGCACTGCCGTTGGCTTCTGGGGTTGCATATTTATATGGCTGGGTTTTGGGAAGTACTGCGAATGGTCGAACACTTGGCAGTTGTATATCAACTCTGCGACTTCAGCGCTCATGGTCCTCTTGTTGGCGTTCCTCGCCAATGTTCGGGAGCGACATAGTCGTTACATGGCCGAATGTCTCAAAGCGATCTGGAAGGCTGACTCCGCACTTGAGCTCAGACTCCGCAACTTAACCGGCGATCGAACCGAAAACTCTGTGATAGTGATGCCGGAGCGAAAGCGAAGCAAGGTCCAGCGCGCAATCGACTACTACGCCGACTTGGTAGGCACCCTTGCAGGGGTGGCATTTCTCATCATTGTCATCCTCATTTGGGTCGCGTGCGGTCCTCCGTTGCACTTCAACTCCAGTTGGTGGCTCCTAATTGGTACATATGCTGGGCTGGTGGGCTTAAATGATGGCTTCGTCCTGCGCAACGTCTGCCAAGTCTTGGGAGACTACCAAGACGAGCAATTTATTCAAGTCAACTACGAAGATCTTCAGACTCTCTCTGCAATCGGGGTCGGAACGCCCGAAGAAGAACGCGACATGGCTCAATCGCTATCGTACCGCATATCTCTACGCGTAGGGTACTTTTGTTCCCACCAGTGGTCGGTTGTCTCGGGAGTGATTTTGATCTTTGCACTTATCGCGGCTGCTTCGGCATTGCGATGGAGTGAGACTGGACAGCTTCTCTGCAACATCCCTCCTAGCGTTATCGAGTCCTTCTTCACCCTGATCCTGATCACTGGTCACAACGTTAGCGAGACAAAGAGGCGTGTTGATCTCCGCAACATTTACCTGCACAGACTTAAGGTTATTTCTTACGTTGGCTCGCAGAGCTTTGCCAAGGCTGACGAGGGAGTGATGGAACCTCATGCAGGCGACGAGATCAGCGGGAACGTTTTGTGTTAAAACTTAACGTTGAGCAGAATGGATAGAAACACCTCAGGTCCCTCGTTCACGCCGTCCCTGAATGCACAACATCATTCAGACAAATATCCTGTCCTCCATGCTCATCTTACCAGCTTGTCGTTAATCTTGAGCCATTCGTTGTTGAATTTTTGCATGGAATTTTGGCGTCATGTCATCCGCTTCAAGTCGATCGTTTCAACTCTTTATAATTAGATTTGCGACACTACTTGCGATTATAGCTAGGCAGTATGAATTTCTAGAAAACGTCGAGCGTGCCCGGCAAGCAAGCCACGCAGGCAAGCAAACCCACCAACTTTTCGCGTCGCGTTACCTTCAACCACCCCTACGATACATGCTGAAATCAGGTCAACACTGACTTGGTTTATCGACTAATGAGCGACGACCTCACCTCGATAACCCATGTCTAGTCTCGCCTCATCACAAGTCCAGGTCTCTTGCTAGTGACCTAATTATTGGAGGTTACGTACGTAAGCGTAAAATAGATCCAAAGGCCTAAATGCATGTTAGAGGCCCTATATATCAGTCATGTCTATTATTATAACTACGTAGCCTCTTCACGTATTATGAATGTCTTAATAGTAACCTAACTCTATTTCTAACCTTTACTATTATAGACCTTCCCTTTTGTTCAATCCAGAAGGGTAGCTAGTCCTGAAGGTTTAGAGTTGGTTCTCGAATAAGACAACTGAACGAAGGGAAGGGGTCTTGTTGATACGGTAGTATCATGCGAAGTATAACGAGTCAACAATATGGCCTAAGTGTAATCCAAACGATAGATTGATAAATAGGTTGAACACGAGTATAAGAAATCATAATCGAGTTTCTATATACATAAAAATCCCATGAAATCCCATAGTCCCATGAGATCCCATGCGGGAGACGTGTGGGATCCCATGGTGTAGTCACGTAATAAGTCACGTGATTCAAGTGTTCCATGGCTTGGCGTATGGGACACCGTGGGACATTACCTAAGCCTTAGTGGGGCCCTCGGCCTGTGTTTCATCATAAGTAGCTTACGAGCCTGTTGGATCCTAACACCTTAACTCCTTTTTAAAAATAGATCCTTTCGCATACTACATTTAATATTAGGTTCTAGTATGTATACGTAGCGCCTACGCTATTATACCTCTTCATCTTACTAGATGTATTAAGAGAGAACGCACCTGTAAGGGTTAATATGATGCTAGCCTTAATTTTACGAACTAGGCGTAAGAACTAGCTATTACATCTGCTAAGCGCCTTTAAGAGAAACATAACCTTCTTAATCTTAAGACCTACTAAGTTCTAATGCCATTGTCCGTAGAGCCACTATTTCTGTAGCTAAAACTCTACAATAGCTACTAATGCAGCTGCTGAGAGTTGTTCCTCTCGAAAAGTAAATTAGCTGAGATACCTGTTCATCCACTTGTCCGATTACATGGTCATCTGCGAGGTGGCTGGCGCACCTGTACCTATTCCTAAAACGGTTTCTCCCTTGCTTGGAAGGCATTAAACAAGAAAAACAAGAAAATCTGTAGAAACGATCACCACTTACTTCAATCAATCAATCATCACTTTTTCATCAGATACTTGACGATTCTCATCACGCGATTATCTGACACCACTAAGTGCGAATCGAAGAAGGCCAGCTTCGAGAATGATCGTTCGAATGCACTAGATTAGAGCTAGCAATTCTTTACGTATAGTTATTTGAGCTTTCAAAGGTGGACCAGCCTTGAATTATTTCTATAATGCTGCTGGAGTATCCAAGTAGGGTGGATGATGGCTTCCCGTTTTTCTATTCCTTGGCGGACGGGAGCTTTACAAAGTGTGGAAGCGGGTCTTCCAGTGCGCCAGGCCACTCTGCGCTTGTTATACAGACTTCAAGTATTATTTGCCTCGTGGGGAAGTACAGGTATAAGGGATAAGTTGCTGACCTAACATTGATTTGGGCGAGCGATCCGACGGGGGAACATTCGGTATATCTTTATTACTTAAATCTCAGAATTCTCGCGATATCTGGGTTGCTACTTCTTAAACATCTGGCTCTTCGTCACTGTTGTCTGTGTATGTCGATCTGATGTTGTCAATATTATCTTCAGATACCTATCTAGAGTCGAGTGGGGGAGTAGGCTCTGAATCGGCTTCATTTCTAGGTGACTATTTCCTCTGGACCTCGGGTATCAATAACCATAATGTGTCATCGCACCAAGTTTCCCTTAGTGACTGATTCTGTGCGTCTGTCAGAGCCTCCGCAGAACATTCTGTCTCGCAGCTGTATCCAGTCTCTAGAAGTATACACAAAAGCAAAAAGCCATTTTGAATTGCATCCTATATTTTTCCGTGGTTGCTTTGAAACTGAACAGCTCAAGCAGTGCTTTTTAGGCATGGTATGGGTACAAGCTGCGGGGCAAATCCCGGATCGAAACATCGGTATGGCGAAGAGTGTCCTTCTCTGTACCCCATGGCATCTAGGCGAGCTGTACAAGGAGTTTCCGATCTGCACCAGCAAATATCTCATCCCATCTAGTGCGCCACATCCAGTTGGCGTTGAGAGCTATATCGGGTCTACAAGGAGTTTCGGCATGGGCTGTCTGAGCAATTGACTCATCTCCGTCGGTAGATCTACTCTGCTCCAGACAGTTGTCGGCATCCCACGACTTAGGAACGCGGATGTAGCGGCTTTGTCAGTATTAAGTCCTGCCTGATGATTTAGCACCTAGCATATGACCCGTGTCTTCGACACCTGACTATGAGTGAGCTGTTTGTTTGCAGATTTCCTTACTATCAGCGACGCTGGGGCTTGGATTGGAAAACAAAGTTGCACTCGATTCGAACCGTCATTTGCTTCAATCGATTCCTCCTATGTTTGAGGTTACATCTCATATACATTCCTCGCCTATGCCAAGAGGAGTGGGTGAATTCTTGCATTCCTTTCCCAAAATTGCTAGGAATTTGGACTGCTCCAGCACCACCAAGCCGCCTGTTCGCTCAAGTAACTATATAGCGTTCGGAGATCCCGGAACGATGAACGCAATTCTCGAGCTTTGCGGACCTTAAACGTATAGTTTCCGACATGACTTTCTTACAGTACATTCTTGGAACATCACCCACAGAGCCTTCTATTAGAATTTCACGATTAGCGAAAGATGACGATGAGATTTATCCAGTACACACTTTTGACGACCCAGGGAGAAACGAAGTAATCGTAACATCTTGGACGATGCGCTTCAATGATGTATTGGACAAAGACAAACTCCACAAATCGCTTGCCAAGCTTCTGGAAATCGGGGACTGGAGAAAAGCTGGAGGCCGCCTCAGACAGAAAATCAAAGTAGGTGTCTGGAGCCGCCACATCTCGAAAAATTATCCTCACTGTTGAACCCCAGGGACAAGGGCAGCTCGAAATCTATACGCCACGTACTTATACAGCCGAGCGTCCGCCTTTATCATTCACAAGTCAGACATACAACATGGCTATAGAGGATCATCCTCTTGCAGCACGACTGCCTGCAGCTTCCGAAAAGCCACATCTGCACCCAGCCCCGGAAGAATTTCGAGAGTTCGCAGCTCCGCCAGGTGCACCAGAGACTCTCGACAACTACCTTGCGGGAGACATACCGATGATATCGCTTCGTGTCACATCCTTCCAAAATGCTACACTCGTTGGAATTGCTTGGCCACACACATTGATGGACGTCATGGGTCAGCAGGCATTACTGCGCGCGTGGTCTCTTGTGCTGGCAGGAAGGATGTCTGAAGTACCACCCATGCTTGGTGCTAGAGAAGATTTCTTAATCAAAGCCGCCGATAAATCTGGAAAATTAGAGGAGGATTACGTCCTAAAGCCTCAAATCATGAAGACATGGGCGTTAGTGAAGGTTTTGTTGAACCTTGTTTGGGACCTTTGCTGGTACAAGAGCGCAGAGACTCGGACAATTTTTCTACCCAAGCGCGCAGTTGCCAATTTACGACTCGAGGCTCAGAGACAGCTTCCTGGAGAAGAGGAAGTCAGCGAAAATGATGTACTGACAGCGTGGACGATACGAGCAGTAGCTTCGGCTTTGCCAAAACCTCGGTCGATAACTGCAGTACACGCACTTAATGCCCGTTTTCGACTTCGTTCACTTGTTGATGCGCCAGGCATCTTTGTCCAGAATATGGTCGTGGCTGCTTTCACATTTGTGGAGCATTCGATTGCGATCGGACCTTTGGGCCCAATCGCACGGCTGAATCGACAACATCTGCGAAAACAAGCTACTGAAGCTCAGATACTCGCGAACCTCCGTGAGCTACGAAAGCAACCGCCGGGGCGCGTTGATCCTGTTTCGATGATATGCGGAGACCCTGACGCATTGCTCATGCCCTTTACCAACTGGTCTCGAGCCGACCTGATCCATGCAGTGGACTTTGGTGATGCAGTTCTCAAAGTGGGGGACCACGGACCTTCTCGAATCAATCCACCTGGCACTTTTGTGTACCATCATGCCGCAGCCATGAAACCAAACCCAGCAGCACGGAATTTCATCATGGTATTAGGTCAAGATCATGGTGGCAATCAATGGATCACCGGAATCCTGTTACGACCAGCCTGGGCGAAGATCGAGGAAGAATTGAGGAAAATGTAGCATCTCATATTACCAAGATTATCTCTATCTGGCCGTGGGTTACTTTTAACATTGGAGCTGAAATATATTTTGCCTGTTGGTTGACTAAATTAGTGATCTCCTTTCGTCGCACCACCCGGTAACACCTCTCTTGGGAGCTCGTTCGGTCCCGCTGGTGCAAGGTCTCATCAATGCAAGCTCGTAAGGATGCGCAGACGAGAGCGGCCAGGGGATCGTGGGCAGGGGCGCAAGCCATGGAGGGGGACTGGCAGTCCCACGTGACAATGTCGGCCTTGAAGCCTACTCGGAGGCTGCCAATGTCATTGGCCTTGCCCACGGCACGGGCAGCATGGGTGGTGACGAGCCGAAAGACGTGCTGGACGGTGGGGCTCATGGCGCGGGGGAACTTTTTGCTGGCGACGAGGGTCTGGGTGCTCTGGGCGCGGGTCATGAGCAAGGCCAATCGCATCTGCTCGAGCATGTTGCTGCCGGCGACGCTGTTGGAGTCGCAGCCCAGAGTGCGGATCGAGCCCGTTGCGTGCGAGACGATGACGTCAGGGCCCAGCACCCCCGCCGCCTCCAGGGCACTCACGGCCGCCCGCCCCGGTGCCCAGCAGAGGGTTGCCAAACGCGTGCGACGTGATGCATCGCACGCCGGCCGCGCGCACCGCGTCGAAGAGGGCGCGCGTGGAGGGCGCGGACAGAAAGGCGAAGCCGTCGAAGGCGAAGCCCAGCGCGACGCGGGCGTGGTCGGTCAGCAGCGAGCTGAAGCGCATGAGCTGCGGCAGATGCCACGGCTGAAGGATGGCCGGCACCAGGCCGAGACACCGAGTCCAGCTCTCGATGAGCGGTGTGGGTGTGTAGCAAAAGACGGATCGCACCCCTGACGCGAGCGTCGCCGCGAGCCCGGTGGTGCGTGTCGACGAAGCCAGGTGAGACAATCTTGGCCGAACAGTCGACCTCGACCGCGTCTAGCGCCTCGTACTTGGCCAGGTCGATGTCCTCTTTAATGCAAGTAATCCGGTCTGCGACGACGAGCAGATCTTTGCGCATAGCCACGACCGCGTCCGTCCCGCCGTCGGGCACCAGCAGAATCCCCCCTCTGAGCAATATGGACGAGGAAGCCATCATTGAGTACACGGTATTGGTGTCACTGCACACGGCGGCCTGCGTCGCCTGATAATAATGTCTCGGTCTCGTCTGCCTCGCCTCGCCCTGTTTTCGAATGCATCGTTGCTTGTCGCGTCTGCTGCCTGCTGCCTGCTGCCCGCCGTCTATCGTTATTTTGCCCCCCTCCGAACCTTCGGATCCGACAACGACGCAAGTATGCGGTACAGCCGTTGGGGCGGTTTGGAATATAGACGACAAAGGCATCATTGGACAAGCTAGAGGTGGTAATACACGGTATTGGTGTCACTGCACACGGCGGCCTGCGTCGCCTGATAATAATGTCTCTGTCTCGTCGGTCTCGTCGGTCTCATCGGTCTCGTTTGCCTTGTCTCATCCTGTTTTCGGATGCATCGTTGGCTGTCGCGCCTATTGTTGCCTGCCGTTACTTTGTCCCTCGTGCCGAACCTTCGGATCTGACAATATCGACGCGAAACGACGCAACACGACGCGGCGGCGTATGCGGTGCAGCCGTTGGGGAGGTTGGAGCCGTCTCCCCGGCGCCGCACTGCCGTTTGTTGTTCTACGCCTAGCACTTCTTCTGGATCGTTCACTGTCCGCCTCGTCCTCTTTCTTCCGTGCCAGTCACAAACGCCAGCTTCTCCTTTGGTCCTCATCCTCGTCCTCATCCTCATCGCACCTTCCCAATCATGTCCATCTTCACCGCTGCGCTGCGCTTGGTCCGCCTCTTCCCCGTGCTCTCGTCGACCGTCACCCTCATGTTCGGCGTCGATGAGCACATCTTCCTTGGTACCTGGACCCGCCCTTCATACCGCGAGCAAGCAAACGTCAACCTCCACTCGTGGTTCCAGCTCTGGGGCCGGCGAGGCCGCTGGGTCATCCTGCTTGGCTATCCCGCAAATTACCTGTCAGCGCTGCTCAACCTGATCCTCGCCCGCGACCAGCTCTACGCCGCTAGCGCGACCAAGTGGTACCTGCTCGGCTTCCTCTTCAGCCTCGGGCACATCGCCATCTACGCCAAGCGTGCGCTGAAACTCCTCGCCGACATCAAAAACAACGTCCCCCGCGGCAATTCGGTCCACTCGATGGAAGTCTGGCTGGAATTGAACTCGATCCGGGCCCTGACGACGGATTTCCCGGCGTGGGTCTGCTTCATTGTCGCGGCGCTCAAGGTCCTGTGAGTGGGGACGAGGGGACTTGAGGTGCGAATAGACTATCAAAACCATGATACAATAGTTTGGCGCCATGGCTCTTGGCCTTGCTGAGCTTGGCCCGCCTCTACCTCGTATTGTAGCTAGTGTCTTCCTACAATTATTGTGTAGATCTGATCCCTACCTTCGCCAAGCCGCTAAGAGGACGATCGTGGCGGCACATGTCCACCTCTCTTTACTGGCACGTTCAGCACTCAAACACGCGGTGAGGCACGTAGGCAGACAATTGAAGCAAGTTTATGCCATGTATGATGCTAGCCGATTAACTCCAGCCTGCAAATAAGAGAACCCTGGAGCAATCAAGAAGATACCGGACACCTCCCGTCGCCCATCGTCCGTACGCCCTCCCTATCTGTACAAGTCAAGGAAGAGCATTAACTAGTGATGACAGGAGCCGTATTGTCCCATGTTGTGCTCTCAGCTGCGTCGACCAAAAACTTCGCGGCTGTTGCCCGCGTACAAGCACCCATCAATGGCACACCCTTGCCCGCTCCCGGCCACTCCTTCACCGGCCTCGCCTCTCCCTCCTCAAGCCTCGACGGTCGAACCAGAACATAGTTGACGCCGCTGGCCCGAACCTCCTGGTCGACAAGGTTGTGGTCATCATACTGGTAGATCATATTGGACTTCTTCATGAGCAGACGCAAGACGCAGTGCATGTTTGGCCAGGAGTCGCCGACACCGAATGCCTGCATGATGACAATCTTCGGAATATTGAACTCCTTCATGACAGCAACGACATTCGCGTTTGAGTCTGCCATGAGGCGGGGAGGGGATGCGACGGCTGCGAACGGGCTATCGCTAGCTCGCGGCGCGCTCAGCGTGACAACGACAACGGATGGCTTTCCGACCTTCACTACGGCACGAACATCATCTTTGTTCATGGGTGTCCCTAAGAACTGTCAGTAGGCTTGCTTACGTGTGTTGTGTAGGATTACCAACCTTGTACAATCTGGAGATTGAGGCGATCCTCGAGCGAGGCCGGGTTCCTAGCTAGAGCCGTGACCTTATGGCCTAGGCTGGATTAGCTTGCATTCTTGCTTTCAATTTTGGAGAAGTCCATACCTCGTTCTAGGAGCTCGTTGATAACGAGCTTTCCAGTGCGGCCGCTACCTCCAATGACGAGGACCTGCATGCTTGATGTAGAACGTGGGAAATGGGTATAGGTAGTTATGTGGAGTGGAAGGGTTCCTTTTTCTCTTGTATCTTGAAGTTTGCTTCGAAATTCTGAAAAATTGACTGTGTCGGAGGTGAGGCTGTTGTGGAGTCCTTGGCAAGGCGTCAATCTCCAAGTAAAGGCGAAAACGGTAAAGTGAAAGAGTCGGAGATTGGTTGTAAGACTGTAAAGTTTTGGTGGTGTGATCTTCCCAGAAGAAGAGCAAGGAGCTGCCTCATGTATGATCAAGCGTGTGCCAAATGGTAAGTCCGGATAAGTCTTTCGGATCCGAAGACTCGGATCCGGAATGTGGCATGGTTTTGTGGCGCGACTACATAACGGCTGCGCCTTATCGTATCGGATCCGGACCTTTCCCCTTTCAGGACAGGCAGAGCAAACAACTACCTATACAAATATAATGTCAATCTCTGAAGACAATCCCATCAACAGAGCACTACAGCTTCTCTCTCCTGCTTCAAACACTTACTCTACCGCCATCCTGTCTTGAAGACTCTCACCACTGCAATCTCGACTCCCTCACTCTGACTATAATCATTAACACTATCAACAGAACTGCAAACGCAAATAACAGGCAAGCCAATTACGCTTGATTCGGCTTGGAGCGATCGCTTGTCCTCAAACTGCTCTCACTTTGCTATTTCCGCGCTCGAACAACACCCGGTGGAAGCAACGACCGACCACATATATCTGTACACCACCTCGACAACATGCTCACCGCACCCCCAAAACGTGTTGCTATCATTGGTGCCGGTCTCTCTGGACTCACCCTTGCTCTTGCTCTTCATCGCCATGGTATCGCCTGCACCCTTTATGAGCTTCGCCGACCAAGTGTTTCATCTTCTGGTGCTTTGATGCTCTCTCCGAATGCTCTTAGGATTCTCGATACTCTTGGTCTTTATGGACGACTCAGCGCCCAGGGATACAACTTCGAGACCATTGCATACAAGAATCAGGCGGAGGTCACCACTGACCGCTACTACCTTGGAGACGAGAAGACGTACGGATACAAGGCACTTCGTGTCTACCGCCAAACTCTCCTCACTGAGCTCCGTGTTATGGCAAAGCAGCTTCAGATCCCAATCACGTATGGAGTGAAGTTCAGTCATATCATTTCCGAGGACGATAGTGGCGTCTCCTTCGCCTTCACGGACGGGACCGTTGCGAGTGCGGATATCCTCATCGGTGCCGATGGCATTCACTCGACTGTAAGGAAGTATATTGCCCCTGGCGTGGTTCCAAAGTACTCGGGCCAAGTGGCCATCACTTGCGCCATCCCCATTTCGAAGCTCGAGATTCCGAAAGGAATTGAATACGAGATGCCTGTTGCCATTCACGGCAAGAATGGTGCCTTTGTCATGGCTCCACAAAACGTCGATGGATCTGAGGTCCTTGCTGGCACTCAGCGTGCGTATCCGGAGCAGGACCGTGCCGGTTGGGATGCCTTGCTTGCAGACAAAGATCGACTCTTGGCTCTCTTCCGCACCGGCATTGAGGACTGGCCTCAGATCGTGAAGTCAGCTTTGAACAACGTCCCTATCGATAGCCTTGCGATTTGGCCATACTATGTCGTTCCCAAGCTTGAGCGCTGGTTCTCTTCAGGCAAGCGAGTTATCATTCTCGGAGATGCCGCTCATGCGATTCCACCGACTGCTGGCCAGGGTGCGTCTCAGGGTTTTGAAGACGTCTTCACGCTCGCAGCCTTGCTACCTCACTTGTCGGAGAAGATGCCACTGAACAAGGCTATCACATACTGGAAGCACATGCGCCAAGAGCGCGTTGACAAGGTGATAAAGCTTACGCTTCAGCTCAACAATACAAGGCTTCCCCAGGCCGAGCGCAAAAAGCTTGAGGCAGGTCAGACATGGGTGAGTGGCGAATCTGGTCAGCTCGCGTGGTTGTACAACGCGAAGGTAGAGGAGGACGTGCAGGCATGGGTCAGAGCTGAGACCAAAGTGCCGAGGACCTGTCCGGTCGACTGGCTGGCAGCGAAGCTACACGGTTAAGTGAATTTTCAAATGGTCTCACGTAAGACATAGGGGTGGCGGAATGAGGGACTTCATTATTGATCGGAGCCATGTATAACACAACAATTTTTCCTTTCGGTTTCGGTAACTGGGACTCTTTTTCTTTAGGAGTAAGAAGTCACAATGCGTATTATTGTTGCGGAAATATGGAACCTAATGAGTGAAAGATAATCGCCTTGATGCTAGAAAGTGGCTATGCCAATGTTGGTTAGTCCAGTTACATGGCGTTGGCCGCGGTTGGCTGAGGATACTTAAAACATCCGCCTGCCGTTTTCGCGTAGAGGTGTAGCGGTGCCTTCCAGCTATATAGCTGGCCCCTCACTGCCTCGGGTCCGCCGTACTGAAGTCCATTTTCACGGAAGCGCCGGGTTAATTTTGGGCGCCCACAAAATTTGATGCCCGGGCTGTGTTTTGTGGTGCTCGTCCCTTGCATCTCGTTCGCTGCTTAGTTCCCGGCTTGGCAAGTGGAATTACGAGTTTTAGCGGCCCGTACCGCCTCATCCCTTGGCGATCATCACGGCTTCATAGCTTTTGTTCTGCCTCCCGGCGCCCATCTTGCTAGACTCCCCCTATATCTTTTGCCTTTACTCTGTCTTTTGCCGCTACTTAGCCTGGACTTATTTGTTCTTGAAGTGCACCATCAACCAGTTGCGAGCAAAACACCACTCAACTTCCAGCAAACCATTACGTCCCGCGAACAAGAACTTCTGACAAATAGGGCTATGCGTCATGGATGACATACCTTCGCGCAAGCGACCGCGGCCTGTGATCTCCTGCCTCCGCTGCAGAGACAAAAAACTTAAATGCGATCGAAAAGCGCCCTGCGAGAATTGCACCAAGGCAAATTGTCAAACTGACTGCGCCTACGCCCTTTTCCCAATGGAGTCAACCAAGACCCAGAACACTTCTGCGCCGCAGCCAACTCAACAGCAACCCCAGTTTCAGCAACAGACAGTCTCTCAGCCCAACGGAGGACTTAACGGCTATGCCACTCCAACACCACAGGCCTTCGAGGAATTACGGGAACGCGTTGCGAGATTGGAGGAACTTGTGTCTCCACGGTCTGTTTCGTCTGCCTCACGGAATGCGGCAACAAAGTAAGTCGACTGAATTCCGGTTAACACCGGTATGAAAATTGTTGGCTCCAATTTCGAGCATGTTGAGATCGACTTGGTCGATCGCCCGATACATTATTTGAATCGTCTATTTGCTTCCCCTATTACATTCCACAACTAATGTACCACAACAGCCCCTCGCCAAGAGATGCAACCCATGTATCAAACGTCGCGTATCCTAGCCAGATAGGAAGTGTCGTTGTGAAAGGATCAAGCTCTAGATATCACGGACAGAACGACAGAGTAACGCTTCTCAACCAGGCAAGTATATCTGTTCGCGACGGCCTATGTTAGTTACTAATGATCTCAAGTTCACCGAGGCTAAAGAATCTATCAATGAGATCTCAAGGGACCCACAAATTACCGGCCTTGCCAAACAGGTGCAGTTCCTTCAGGGGAAATCAAAATCAAAAATCGCTTCTCCCGACACAGAAAATACCGACTTCTCGCTGGCTCTCTTGAAGCTCAGAGAATTCTTGCCTTCGAAATCGACATGCGATCGACTATTGAATGTATACTGGCGCCACTTCGAACAGACAATGCGAATTCTTCATATACCTACCTTCATGCAACGGTATAGCCAGATCTGGATGAACACCGACCCAGAAATTTGCACCACTTCTAGTACAATACCGCAGGTAACTGTCGTGCTGATCATGGCCCACGCAGTAGATCGTCTTGCGCCTCCCGATGACGGAAGTGATCACACGTCAGCTTACCTTAAAGGCGCCGCTGGTGACCTGATACAAGCATGGCTCGACGAGTTAGGTCGAAAGAGACGGAATGAATTCGCCACAATACAAGTCGAAGCACTACTGCTTCTAGCTAGGAGTCTTCGAAATATGCCCCCAGAAAAGATCTGGAGTGCCACGGGAACTCTTGTCAGGAATGCGATGGTTATGGGTCTTCATATGGATCCTTCCAAGGTGGCCAAGATTACTCCTTTTTACGCGGAAATGAGGCGGAGACTGTGGGCGACGATAATGGAGATGGACATACAAGCCTCCATGAATGCTGGGATGCCCATATTATCCCTCGAAGCGGATTTCTCGCCGCTAGTGCCGTCCAATCTAGATGATGCCGACTTTGATGAGAACTGCACACGGTTGCCTCCTGCGAAGCCTCTGTCGACCATGACTGATAGTCTCGCCCAGGTGTATCTTGCATCTTCTCTATCACAGCGAATCAGAGCCCTGTCCCTTCTCCAAAAGGTCTCCAGCGAGGTCGACGTTGTGGAAGTCATGAGAGAGGCGAAGAAATTAGAAGACTGGCTATCACGAAAACCGGCACCGCTACGGTTGGACAATGACGACAGGAAGCCGAATGACGCAGGTTCTCTAGTGCATCGCATACTTACGGACCTCTATGTGCGGCGACCCCTGTTATGCCTCTACCGACCACTTCTCTTAGGCGAACGACAAGACAATCCCTTTTCATCAGAGATCTCAAGGCTTTGTCTAGAGTCTTCTCTTGTCATTTTATCATATCAAGACTACTACGATGCGCGAAACCTCGAGGATGATCCAAGGATGCCTTCATCCTACAGGAACTTCTTCTATGTTGCGTGCAAGAACGACGTGTTATGGGCCGCGCTGAGCATATGCCAACACGTTGAAGCACTGAATCGGCAAACAAATATGGACCCCACGGATCAAATCAGCGAGCAACACAAGTCTACGCTGATTAACGCCATCCAGAATACTATTGACCGATTCACCACTAGGATCGGACAGCGAGACAGCGATCTCAAGGATGTGATGTTTCTTTCCGTTGCGCTCGAATCAGTCAGGTCTTCGCGACTTGTACAAGGCAAAAGCCAGGTCATGTACGAAATGGCAAAGAGGACACTGTCAGCCTGTCGCGAAAATTTGATGGATTCGGTTGTAATGGGGAACAAGGCACATTCGGTTCCTGACTCGACTTCGAAACGTCCAAAATCAGTGCAGAAAGTGGTAGGTATCCAGAACGCTGGTCAATGCAAATACAGTCTAACATGCTCATGTAGCCAACAAGAACGCCCACCACCCCGCTTATGAGATCCCCTCCAGCCACGGATCCTCTTCCCAACCTTAGCCCACCTCTGGAGCTAGACAGCTTCCTCAGCGCTACATCTGACCTCGGTGTCGAATTCAGTAATTTCCATGGCGAAGCATTTGGATTTGGTACGGACCCCGACTTCACCATCGATGCCAACTGGAATTGGGACAACATGTGGCAATAGGTACCTGGAATGTAGCCCTTGACGTTGAAATTCATCACTTGTTTCTCTTTGTACAAACGAGCCGCATATTTGGGTGGTTGATCCAAACCTGCGGATTGCGTTGCCAATCCTCCATAGCCTCTGACTTGGTCATCTCTAGATCGTATGAGTCGACGAGGTGCAGAAGCATCGTACGAATAAGAACATCCGCTACGAACTGACCAAGGCAAACCCGAGGTCCAAAGCCAAATCTCCAGTAATGGTATCGCGCATTCGTTCTCTCCTGCGCCAAGAACCTGTCGGGGATGTATTTGGCACGATCCTCGCCCCAGAATGGGTTTCGGATGTTCAATGCGTACGAGTCAACTACGAAGTTGGTTCCAGCGGGGAATTTGAAGCCACCAATGACTCGCGAGGTGGGAATACCCTGCGGCACAGAGAATGCTGCAAGTGGACGCAGCCGCGCGGATTCATTGACGCAAGCGGCCAGGAGCGTTGACCCGTCATGAAGGTACGGCTCAAACTCAACGCCCATCTCGTCCGCCTTTCGACGTTTCTCGGCGACCTCTTGTCGGAGTCGAGTTTGGATTCCGGGATAGGCTGCGATGAATACGACGTTCCAGCTCACGGCCCCAATGGTAACGTCGAGGTTGGCATACAGCATTTCGTCTAGCGTATGGAGGAGCTCCTTTGTGGTGATTTTTCCGGCATCGCGGGCGGCGAAGAAATCAATGATCGGCGCATTGAGCTTTCCTTCGACCGCACGGCTATGTGCCAACTCGTTGAACGCTAGCCACCGCTTCTGGAACGCTGCGAGGTCGCGATTTGCCTGAGTTGGCAGGTACTGAGCCCAGTAGAAGCGAGTAAGCCCGCCCTTGATAACGGTTCGCATCAGAGATTCTCTCTGCGGAGCGAGAGCGCGAAGCTCAGCCTCAACATCCGGCGTCAAACGGCCATATATGACTTCCGCAACGACGAGGAATGGCAGAAGCTTGAGATCTTCAGCTGGATCCAGCAATCCACGAGCGAGGCCACGATCATTCCAGAGCTCCTGGAAGAATGAATCAGTTCTTGTCTTGATTGTGGGGATATAGGTGGTTGCCATGCTGCGATGGAATGGCTTATCCATGATGCTGCGGACACGCTTCCACTGGTTCTGGCTAATCAGCCCCACACACTGTCCTAGGAGCTCGCCTAGCATATGTCCCGAGTTGTTATTCACGGCTTTCATATGCTTGTCGGAGTCTTTGAAAACGGCACGAACATGTTCGGATTTGGTCACCACGCTGGCAGACCGGTTAGCCATCTTCAATCTATCGTAGCGGCAGCCAGTACTTGCATTTCCGGGGTCATTCCAGACCAGAGGCGATATATGGCGCCGAATTTGGCTTCCCATAGCTCACTGTTCCTGTGGCCCTCGAGAAACTTGGCTTTATCGCCTACACAACATTAATCAGAATTGTCGAGCCTTCGAGCCGAGATTATACCTTGACCGTTGGGCCATTCATATGTGCAGGAAGGCAGGTTGCTACGATCATCCACATTCTTGATGGCGTAGCGTCGGGCGAGATATGCATTCAGAACGGTGGATATGACGCGTTGAATAAAGTTCGCGACTTGCTTACGGAAGATGGAAATGAGGAAGATAGATATCGAGCCAGCGCACTGTAGTGCAAGTAGCGTTGAGATGATCATTTTTGGTTCGGAATAGTCTCTCAAAATGGCTTTGATGAAAACACACGTGTAGTCGGTCTCTTGTGTTTCTGAAAACTCTTCTGTACTTTCTGCTTATGGTTTATTCCGATTGTCTCTTATGTTTTTGCTGTCTACATTCTTTGGTCTTCAGCTTTGGTAGGCGCATTCTCTACAGACCCAGATAGTACCATTGCATCGGATCCGGGAGAGTTAGACAATGCTTCAGATATAGCTACAACAATGATTCCTCATCCGGGGCTGCACATGGTGGCAGCGCCGGATGAAACAAGGGCCCGATTTCAAGGCCCCTCACATCGATCCTACGCCACATTCTTAGCGTTGTATCCCATGCTCAGTGTCCTCGGGTCCGATGACCCAAGCACGTCCGTGTCACGAGGACGCTATGGCCTTTGCACTACCTACAGAGAATAGATTACCTATGCGCCTTCCCAGCTGACGGTACAGTCAGAAGGCGTCAAATCTCAGCTGTAAGGAAGAGGCTCAGCAAGCACTATAGTCTCGGGTATTAGGGGACTTGGAATGGAGCTTGGATTTCGGTGACACCGGGACGTTTTTCGTTTTCTTCGGATTTTAGCCCTTATTGGCAAATGGGCATGAGGAGGCTAACTGGCAGCGACTGCATATTTCGCTGCATGTCACTTATCCTTGTTAGCACGTTGAGGTGCCATGGGCTGGGAATGGTTTGATGTAGGTGCTGGGGTGAAGGATTCTCCTGTGTCGGCATGGAATTAGGATTCTAGAAGCACTCGGTGTTTGTAAGTTTTAAGAGACTAGTATGAAGCTGGTCATGGCCTTTTAAGTTAGGCAAGGAAGTACGTCGTATATTGTAATTCATTTAATGCTATGCGAAAGATACAACTGAAACAAGATGCTATTAATGGAAGTCATTTCTCATAGTCAGTAACTCACAATCGTCTAAAATGCTCTTGGATGTTTCATAGCTTGAAGTAGCAATGAAATTAAAACTGTAGGCATCGGACGCTCAGCTCGCTTCGATATACTACATATTGACTCGCGCATGGACTAAACAGACTTGAACACAAGAGGTTACATCACTTCATTTCATTTCTCCGTGTTATAGCACTAGGCGAACTAACAATTTACCAGGTGTAGGGCACGGTGCTTGCATATTCGCTCACTCAAACTTAACTTTTCCAGTGATGTGGCGCGTAGGCAAAAACATAGGCGACCAATATAAGTAGCAGGGAGTGAAATCACATGTATAGGCACAGAGCCTCCCGACATCGGAGGATGCCTTTGAGGTATATACAACATTGTAATGTCACCCAAGACGTGAACCATAGTTTCGGTGTCTAACCAATAAGAAACCATAAATGCATTGTTCTATTAGCGAGATAATGTTATCGCAAGAACCACCAATCTAGTCGTCATCAAGTCCAAAATCCCCGCTCTGTTCACTCCTCAACTTAGTTTCCCTTTCTAAAAACACAAGTAAGAATCCCAGTCCCGCAATCGCTGTTGCAAATATCCAAACAATCTTAAGACTGTCTGAATACACGCCAATAATCTGTGCCTTCAGTGGCTGCTCGAATGCGTTGATGTATGCGCGTATTCCATGGTCATAGGCAGCGCCGCCACTTAGCTCTGCTCGCACAGTGGCGTCGCTGATGCGCGGTAAGAGATGCGTGATCTGGGAATTGAAGATGGCAGCGGGAACGGATATACCCCATACGACACCAAACTGACGCACAAAGGCCCATGTCGCGGTTGCGGCGGCGGTGTCGGCATCGGAGAGCTCGGCTTGTACGGCTGGAAGGAGAGTGCTGAGGCTAAAGCTGTAGGGACTGTTAGTACCTTGTGCTATAGGATGATGGGGATATAGGGCAGTGCGCACCCTGAACCAACGGCGACTACCATCTGAACCATTATCCATGCGACTGGTGGACTTTTGTGATTTAGAGTGATGAAAAAGCCCAGACCAACTGTGATAATTCCAAAGCCGGCGATGTGTAGGGGCTTGTAGCGCCCGATCTTTGAAAGCACTGCTCCAGAAATTGCGGAGAATGGGACAAGAACAATGACTGTAGGTAGCATTTGAACACCGGATCTTGTTGGAGTAGATAGCAATACAGCTTGTAGATAGACGGGGAGGAAGTAGATGACCAGAAGGGTAAGAAGGGAGTGAATGAATGTGATAGCGAAGGCTCCAGCCGAAGTTCGGTTCCGGAAAAGTCGGAGTGGCATTGTTGGATGTATGCAATAGCTGCTTTCTTCATAGAAGAGAAATACAGCAAGTCCTGAGAAACCAAAGAGGAGAGTGACGATAGTGTTGTAGCTTTTCCATGGCCATAATGTTCCGGCATAGGTGAGAGCGACGAGAATGAAGGAGACTCCCGTTATGAAGAGGATGTTCCCGCCGATATCGATCTGGGCAAGTTTCTCTTGCCATGTCGAATTCGTTTTGGGAGTTTTGACGCGAAGGAAGAAGAAGAGAAGAACTATGGAGATGCCGCCTATAGGGATATTCAGGTAAAACACCCAACGCCATGCTGTCCTCTCGACGATGATACCGCCGAGGAATGGCCCTAGACCAGTTCCGACAGAGATCGCGCTAAATACCAGTGCCATGAATTTCCCTCGGTCGATAAGAGGCACAAGGTCGCAGACGATGAGATTGACGAGCATATTGATTCCTCCACCGCCGATGCCTTGAATGACGCGTCCAAATATGAGGATACCCATTGAATGCGCACCGCCGGAGATCCCGCTTCCGAGAACGAAGGAGCACACGGCGAAGAGAATCAGAACTCGGCGCCCAAATATGTTAGCCATTTGCCCATACAGTGGTTGCAAGACAGTCGATGCAAGAAAATACCCCGATGAAGCCCAGACGTAAGATGCTCCACCACCAAGCTCGCGGACTATAGTTGGCAAAGCGGTGGATGTAACTGTTCCTTCCAGTGCGACCAGTAGACTGGTGATACATAGCGAGAAAAGGATGAGGTAGAACTTTATGTTGTATCTCTTTGCTTTCCGCTTCTCGTCTTCATTTGAATCTTGTGGCTGTTCTTGCATCTCTACGTAGGACGGGCGGCGCAGTGAGGCGCTATTCTCATCTACAATATCAACGGCATCCAGTCGGCGGAACCCTTGTCCTTGTCGAGGGTCTCCCCATCCATTGTACTCTGCCGCTGCGTAAAACGTTTCGCTCGCCCGGCTCATTCGTTTGCTGATGCGATTGGTGGCTCGACTTTCTGTTGTGTCTCTTCTCGAAAGATTTCGAGGGATGGGCGTGTTGTTTGCATCTAATTGTGACTCCCGATTTTCGGATTCGATATAAGCAGCGCTTCGTTTGGATGCTCTTTCATTCTGAGGTCGACTGGTCGTGTTCGCGGTTTCTTCTAAAGGATCAAGATATACCACGCTTCGTCTTGGTTCGGATGGCGAAGATCTAGCCGGCGAAACTGTAATGTTCAAGTCTTGGAGATTTGAAATGGGTTGTTCATTCGAGGATGGAACCTGCCGCCGCGATGGCCGAGCTTTGACCTCAATGATGAACTCTCTTCCATCGCCTGCATCAAAGGTTGCCATAACAGATGTTTTGGAAGTGGAAGCCAATAAAGAGATGATTCAACTTTGGTAATTCATATATCATCTAAAACAGACTCTTGCTTCACGCAATAAGAAATTTTCTCATATGATTGCATTGACTTTATCGATATGCTTTCTTCTTTAGAGCCTTGTTCACCATATCGCCACACACTGTAGCCTGCAAACAAACAAACCTCGTAGTACAATTGTTAAACTTTCGGATCCGAAACGCGCACAGGTAGGCATTCCTCGTACTGCCGGAGTGGTTTTCAGCACAGATCGATTCGCTGAAGTGTCTTGCGCACATGGCTATGGCGTCGGTGCCTGGGTCTGAAACAAGCTTCCGGGCTTACGGACTTGTTCAGGCTTCCCTCGTGGTCGCTGAGGTGCGATGCATGTCATCCTTCTATCGGGCTTCTAGAAGATCTTGGCATGCATGTGCTGGCTAACCGGGCTTGGAGCCTTAGGTTCCGTGCCAACGATTCGCGCAGGAATAAGCATAGTCTATTTACAGACATTCGCATTGTCTTCCTCGTTTGTTGCTTCGTATACCGTCACTAGCAATCTTTTATTGCACGGCCTGCATCAGCAAGGATTAGTGAATTTCCGTGGCGCGTGGCGGTGTAGGAACAAGACAGCCTCAGAGCTGCTAAAGGGTCTCACTTTCCGCGCGTTGATCCCTGTGTAACAAGCATCGGGTCCAGCTTTTAGGAACGCCACCTCCAACGCCATGTCCAGCCCTATCTCCAGCAGCATCAACTCCGGAGATGGCAACGTTATACGGACGCACGAGGAAACTGCGGACCATCCGAATAGCAGATGCAGCAGACTTCAGCTTCAAGTGAAGGAGACCCTTGGATCGCAAAGGACTATAGTAAGGCATTGTGAACTATAAGAAGGACTGTAGAGATCAGTTATCGAACCATCAAAAACGAGAAATCGATCCAGTCACCTGAAAATATATTCTTTACTCATCACTTGTCTTAAAGTTGTAACTGGCGCTCAAATCTTGACTTCAAAATCTCCACACTTGAAATACTGCAACATTTCAATTCAGACCCCGACTATCCAAAATGATTCAAAGCACCTTCTTCGTTGTTGCCTCTTTGACTATGTCAGCTCTCTCTTTCCCAATGAGCATCCAGCAACGCTCAACAGCCGATATACCAACATGTGGCCCCGAGCCACAAGCCTGTATATGCCCAGCTGGTTCATTCTTCCAAGCATCCAGCAGCTATGCCATCTATCCGGTAGCTGCTAAAGAAATCACTCGAGTCACCGGGCAATTCCTAAACACCGCATGGTTTGGAACCAGCCCGGACCATGTCACCGGCTCAAGCACAACGCCTGGTGCCAAGCGATTCCTCTACGCTGGTCTTCCCGGTGGAAGTAGCGAATATCTCATCACCGAACAGTTGACCAAGTTCGAGCCTCGCACCACCCGCGGAAGAACCAATGTTGGGTATTACATGAAGTTCCAGATGGCGGATGCACCGCTCACTTACAACAAAACGGATGGCACTCAGGGCCTATTGGCTGGAAGCTGGGATATTGTTGATGTTAGGGAGATCAATGGGCAGACATTGATGCTTTGGAGCATCTACGTTTGCTTTGGCGACGCATATGGTAAAATTCTATACTTCAAATTATAGCCAAGTATTCGCTGATTAGTGTCTAGATATTCAGGGCTTCCACGAGTCGGCCATGAAGAATGTCACCCAGATATTGAAGCAAGAACGCAAGATGCGTGGTGATATGATCGGCCCAATATCTTTTTAAGATTCAACAACAATTTTCGTTTTGGCATTTTGTTTGCATGCATTTTCTACCGGATTTGTCCGATTTTCTTGTGCTAGCGACATGAGATTAGAACTTGGGAGGGCCAAGTCTTATAATCCTACGTACGGGTTGCCGGGTTTACGGGTTGGGTAGGCAGTGGACGGGCTATGGAAACCGTACAGATAAATGCCAAGAAACTATATCGATGTCGATACCCCTTTACCTATATATAATAGGCGTCGTGGCCAAAACTCTAGAGGACGAGTCCGAGGTTAAGCTCCTATGATAACCGAGCACTGTACACAACGTGGCAGATCACCTTTGATCGGATACACAAACTGAACGCGGCTTCTGCGCAACTGCTTAAGCTATGGGCCTATTGTAATAAGCAAGACGTGTGGTTTGAACTTGTTCAACATGTGCGCTCTACAGATAACGAGTTAATGCGGAAGCTTACTAAGGACGAGTTAAGTTTCAACGAGGCAGTGCGACTGCTTTGCTAGTGCGGCCTAGCTCATCTGGAACCCTCACTTGGACAGCTCTCTAGCGGCGGCTTCTTCAACATGCTGCAAGACTTGAACATTGCATCACGAATGGTAATGTGAGTGTTGGTGGGATAGAATGGGCAATACACAGGCTATGCAACCTCTACACTAACCAAGGCGAGGAGGAAGATACTAGGCTTAGATCACGAAGAGACGCTTAGTAGCACGGCAATGATAGGTGCAGTTTTTCTTGCTGGGGCTCGGTGGACAGAAGCCGAAGCGCTGTTTGTGCAAGTGATACAGACGAGAAAGAGGGTGATTGGGGAGGAGCATCCCGACACACTGATCAGCATGGCCAACCTGATATTGACGTTTTGGAATAAAGGTCGGTGGAAGGAGGCCGAAGAGCTGGAGTTGCAAGGAATGGAGACGAGAAAGAGGGTGCTTGAGGAGGAGCATCCTCACACGCTGACTAGTATGGCCAGCCTAGCGTTGACGTACAGAACCCAAGGCCGGTGGGACGATGCCGAAGCGCTGTTTGTGCAAGTGATGAAGATTCACAAGATGAAGCTCGAAGCAGACCATCCTGACACGCTGACCAGCATGGCGAACCTAGCGTCGACGTACTGAAACAAAGGCCGGAGGGACGATGCCGAAGCGCTGTTTTTGCAAGTGATGAAGACGAGCAAGACGAAGCTCAGAGAAGACTATCCCTTGACGCTAACCATCCGAAATTTTCGAGTAACATGCCTTCAATCCGGTAGCTGAAACTGCAATAGCACTAACCGGTTGGGGATCAGATGACGTTATATGCAACGTTTCACATAACGTTTCTAGGTAAAATCGTACGTTAGTGAGATTTGTTGTTGGCACACCCTCGGAATACTGTTCAGCTGTTCAAGGCGCAGAGGTATAGTTGCCCTGGATTCTATTCCATCGAGCAAAGCAGGCATCTTCTGTCTGCAGAAATTAGAGGTGTCAGATTCTCCACTGCTCTGTTCATCTCTTATTTTGCAGCCAACCTTCCAGCCAATCATTCACCCACTCAACCCCTTGGACGAAAAAAATGCGGGGCCCCGACCTCTCCAAAATTGATCACAACAAACTGCCGCCAAACGAATCAATCGCTACGCAAGCCATAATAACAATGATGGCAACCTTTACGCTCGCTCTTGCTACCCTTGGCATGCGAATGTATTGCAACTTCAAGCGCTTGCGTAAACCAGGCTGTGACGACGGAACCATCATCATAGCAACCGTAATAGACCACCCCAATCCTGATTTTCAATTCAATATCTGACTTTGAATAGATATGCTCCCTCATCCAACTCATCCTCAACACCCTCTTCCTCCATCACGGCCTCGGCCGCCACGTCGTCTACCTCACCCCCCACCAGATCATCCAGTCGTATAAGTTCTCCCAACTAGTCATTTTCCCCTTCATCTTTTGCACGGTCATCACAAAGATATCAATTGCATTTATGGTGCTGCGGTTGACGCAGGAGCAGTGGATGAGGTACTGTATGTTCGCGCTGATAGCAAGCTTGGTGATTGTTAACGGCGGATGTGTGGTGATACTTTTTACGTATTGTCGACCGTATTATGCGAGTTGGGATATTACGGTAACGGGAGAGAGGTGTTGGAGTGGAAGGGTGCTGGCGGTTGCGTCGAGCGTGCAGGGTGGTATGTTGACAATTGACCCCATCGCCCGAGCAGAGTGACTGCGTACTGAGAATCGTCTAGTGTGGTCCATAGCCACCGATCTGATATGCACATCCACACCCCTAATGCTGATCTGGAAGGTTCAGATGTCGATAAGCCAGAAGATTGCAACGACCATTCTCATTGGTTTTGGATTGGTCACTACCGGGTGCTCCGTCGGGCGCTGTGTCTATTACGCCACTACGAAGTTTAGCCAGGATCAGACGTGTAAGAGATTCTTCTAATCAGTAAAAAGAGAAGGTTTCTGACGAAGAGTAGGGAGTGGTATTGATCTTGTGATTTGGACGACGCTGGAAGATAATATAGGCATCTTTGCTGCCAATCTTCCGTCGTTGGGATTCATGAGGAAGAAGATTTGGGAAAAATTCAGATCTATTTCTTTCTTGCGGATCCTGTGCATTGTCTCGTCGGGGGGGTACCGAAGGAATAAAGGAGTGTCTTCAGGTGGCGAACAAGAGCAGGCGTAAACATACGTTTCGGGCTTGGTCCTGGAATCAGGTATAGACATCAGGGTTGTATTTTCTTTCTTCGTCAACCTTGAATATTAGAAGAATGAATCTCAAGTTTGTAACGATGTGAAGAAATCATTCCATGGAGAAGCTTCGGCTGGCGACTTAACCCATAGCTTTTTTCGCTTCTATTGTCCTACCCCCAGTTCCTATGGCCAACCTGGCCTGCATCGCGCGCTGCTAGCAGCTTGTTGGCCATATTGCGTACAGCTGCGTACGTAGGCGCAAATACGCGTTCATCTAGGTCGAGTATATACCCAATAGTTACCTCCTTTTCTAGCTTGGTACGCCTCTTCGAATTAGGCTGGCAATTGCGTCTGGAAGGCTTGCCAGCGCGTCGGCAGCTAAGTGTAGCTCGAGAGACATTAAACGTCTGTGCAGCGACTGCCTCTATCTGAATTTGGTTCCAATTAATAGCTGATATCGCAAGCTTTATATTAGCCTCATGGGAAGCCCAAACACCATATGCACTACTGCGCGATAGCCTCCTCTTTGGACTCAACCAGCGTTACCTGAGTCAAGCATGGCTCCTCCTCTTGTGTTAATGCTTCCGTCTTGACCAATTTCTTAGTTTGCTCTTCCACCTGCTTCTGTGCTTGTTCCCGCTCCTGCTCCTTTGCCTTAGCGAAATGCTCAAGCATTGGTCGTCCACCCTTCTCATGGAAGAAGAGGTTTAGGTACATCCATGTTTCCTTTCCGTAAGCCTCAGCCCTGGCAAACATTTCCTGCTCATAAGCACTAGTTGGCTGAATGATAGTTGACACGCCTTGCTCTGGGGACTGATCCCAAACCTCCCTCTTCCACTGCTTTAGCTTGAGGCCTAGGGAGAGAGCGTCTTCCATGGCAACGTTGACACCGACACCAGCGAAAGGAGTCATGAGATGAGCAGCATCCCCGATCAAAGTCAATCTGCATGGATGTCAGTAATCTGAGTTGTAATTGTGAACCTTAATTTGACTGACCCTTGCCGGTGGGCCCATCGGTGACCGAGCGGCAACATATACATTGGCCTTGGCGCCATCTCATCGGCCAAGAGGATCAGGTTTTTCGCATCATCGTTGAAGCCATCGTAATACTTTTCAATGAACTCCTTCTTCGCAGTCTCATGCGAGGACCAGTCAATGCCACAGGTCGTCTGCCAGTCTTCTGGTAATCTCATGAATCCGTATGATCGAACACAGCCGTCTCCGTTGCGCTGCGACAAAACTGTAGTATTGGATCCGAGCGTCAGACACATGCCTTGTCCGACGCGCCTGCTTAGCGCCAGATCAACGTTGTCGATGCTGCAGAGTTTAGCGTCGACACCATTGATGCCAGAGTAAACGGGCCTCTGGTCGGTGAGCAGATGTCGAACCTTGGACCACGCACCATCCGCACCAACAACAAGATCAAAGCCAATTTCGACGCTGTGCTCGAAATGCAAGTCGTACTTCTGGCTGGTTCCTCCTACGCTTGTCTTCACGGCGAAGAGTTTGTGACCATATTTGAGGGTTCCAGGTGCGAGAGAGTCTATGAGCATGTCTTTGAGTTGTTGGCGATCAACCTCTGGACGGCCGTTGAAGGAGTCGGGACGGCGCTCCCCATAGCCGGAACCCTCGTCAAGGAGGATTGTTCCATTCGGCTCGTAGATCTTGAGGACTTCGCCCTCAGTGCGGGCTACAGCCAAGAACTGATCGTAAAGACCGCATTCTCGCAGAGCGCGTTGAGCAGCCCCTTCATGGAGATCAAGGCAACCGCCTTGGTCACGAGCATACCGATCTTGCTCGAGGTCGAAAATGAAGCATGGAATGCCATTGATTTGAAGGAGACGAGCAAGTGTCAGACCAGCAGGTCCGGCTGGAAATTATTGTTAGTGGGTTTGTGATCCAGTCGGCGTAGTTTACATACCACCGATGATTCCAATGCGTGGGGAAGACATTGTGATAGGATTCAGCCGTGAGATAGCAAGTTCACGATTGGAAGTCGAGTTTGGGTATTGCTTTAAGAGCTCAATTAGTGTTTTTGCTTTTGATCAGGGAATTTCTTGGAGACTTTATGGAGCAAACGTGTGAATGCAAAAGTAGGCTGATAGGTGAGAATAGAGGATGGGAGCCAATTGTTGTTTTGCTGGTGAGAAGCGGAAAGGGCGATTCTCACAAATATACTCTGCCCCCGGCCCCGAGATACAAAATTCACACAGCAATGCTTTCATTGTTTTCGTCCTGATTGCATGTTCGATTTTCGGATCCGGCCCGGCATCGCATCTATGGTGCATGGGTGTTTACGCAGGACACTATCGGAGCGGAGTCTGACATTACGGCCTGTGCGTCACGATGTCGAACGTAACCTCACGCTTCCTCCGCTGCTGGATCTTATTTTCCTCTTACTGTGGTACCCGGCATAAGTGAGGTGACTGGTCGGTGTAGTGGCTTGTGGCCTTAAACCCTTCAAGATAGATTAATCAGCCGGATGTCCCTTCCTGATTGGCTACAAACGCGCTCCTTGGACTTAGCCACCCCTGTTACGCAATGACTTTTGCACTGACCAGTCACCTCAATTACGCCGGATACCACAATACGGCTCTTAACGCACCCGGACTCTCGTGAAGCACTGGAAAACAAGGGCCCTTGGTATGTGTCCCTGCGATGCGGCTCTTGGAATCCCCGCGAGGTTCTTGATCCCTGTCAACGCTCATTCCGGGTGCCACGTCAGAGCTGAGCCACGAGACACCTAATTAGTCTTGCGCAACATTGAAGGACAGCTCGCTTTCGCTATGTCGGATATACTTTCAATGAGCACCGCATTGGCCTTGAAACGTTGAAGCCTATCTGTGCACCGTATCGACCTGTGCGTCGCATCCGTCCAGCTAACCTTTGCGCAACACTGACCATCTAAGCAGTCTAAGCTTTACGCACATCAGCTCTCCGATGGAGCAGGCAAATAGGCGATCAGATTGTGAAATGCAAGATGTGAAGCTTCTTCCATAGGATGATGCTTATACAAAAGGTGTCGCCGTACATTGGCCTTATCATCATCCCACCACAACACCCCCAACACAACCTCGACTACCAAGAAGAAGAAGAAGAAGCTCAAATTCATTTGTCCAATTTCGATCATCAAGCAAAAATCACCGATCATTTTCTGGAGCTGACAAAATGTCACGACGTGCATCTGACACTCCAAACCCTGTTCGCTCCTTGCGACGTCTTTCCATCCAGACACCATCCTATATTTCCACTCCAGCAGTGTCAATCGCAGATGTAGTCGTGAGTCATGTCGCTCGGCTTGTCGGCTTTCCTGTTCAATCAATCGACACCCAAGCCAGCTTTATAGGTCTTGGCGGACATTCCTTGCTCGCCGTAAAGCTCGCTGCCCTCTGCAAAAAGGACGGAGTCAAGCTTACTATCGCCAACATCCTTCTGAGCAGTTCCATTATCGAAATATGCTCTTCGGCATCATTTCTCGCGCCAGTCGCAGCTTCTCCCACAGCTCGTCGGAGATCTTCCGTCCACTTGGCCTCAACGTCTCCAACACTGAGACGCAAATCAATCCAGGAGCTGCAGGTGCCATGCTCACCCACCAGACGCAGAGGCTCGCGGCAAGGTGATATGTTCAATATGCGTATCCAAGAGCTCAGCCCTCCAGATTCACCTTCGGGATCGCCCCACATGACGGAAATGCAGCTCTCCTTTTTGCAGAGCTACATCAAGAACCCTGGGTCGAACATCATCAACTTTTATGAGACCTACAAAATATGCGACATACCCGCGATGAAGGCAGCATGGAAAGCTGTGATTGAATCCGAGCCGATCTTCCGAATGAGCTTTGGAGCAGAGACCGATCAAAGTCAAGGAGCCTCTCTGTCACCGTTCAAGTGGAATGACATTGTCTGCGATTCGCATGAACACTATCAGGCGGAACTAGTCAAAGATAAGGCTCCAAGCCACATTGAATGTTCCTTCGATTGCATTACGAACCCTATTTCCTCAACCAGCACCATTGTCTGGCGTGTTCATCATGCCTACATCGATGGAATGTCTGCCCAGCTGGTGTATGAAAAGGCCCGCATGTGTTTGATGGGACATCGGCCCACATCAGGAGCCGATTTCAATAGCGTCAGTAAGGGCGTTCAGTCCCTTCAGCATGCCAGCAGGGAGAGCAATCAAGCTTTTTGGAGACATCAAATAGAAAAACATCCTCAGCCAGTAGGAGAACTTGCACTGAAAGAACCAAAGGTCCCCGCTTCAGCTGCCGCAATCGAGAACGTCTCGTTTGTCATACCAATCAATAGAATCTCAGCCGCAGCCCGAAACGCAGGCGTTTCTCTCGCAGGATGGTATCAAGCTGCTTGGGCAATGGCTTTGTCTCTTTACAGCGACTCATCGTCCGTTGTTTTTGGCACAGTCCTCTCGGGAAGAAATCTCCCCCTCGCTGGTGCAGACGACACAATTGGTCCCCTCATTAACACCCTACCTTTCCACGTAACGATCGATCCGACGCAGACCGTGACAGATTTCCTGCAGTTGGTTTTCGCGCACTCAGTAGCTCTGCAGAACGTCCAGTTTTCGTCCCCTGAGGACGGGTACACCCGTTCTTTCTCCTCAGCTCTGGCTATGGAATTTGATATGGAAGCTTCCGATGAGCATCATGTGAAGCCCGTTGGCACCTCCTGGTTCAGGGTCATTCCGGATATGCCTCTATCGGTGTATCTCAGCGCAAAAGGGACCCTCCGCCTCTGCTTTAAGCCTTCAAAGTACAGTAAGCAAGATATGGAGTTGCTGGCTGATCACTATCGACGCGCCATTCTTCTGCTATCAAAAAAGAAGACGACATGTATGGGCGACCTCATGTCTCGATTGTTGACAAAGGGAAGCAAAGAAACGTTGATGCGGTTCGGCAATTGCAATACAGAGGACACTTCTTTGAGCTCGATAAAAGATGACCTCGTCACACTCTTCGAGAAGGCAGCCAGGGAAAATCCCGATGCGATTGCCGTAGAAAAGGGCGATCTTTCTTTGACCTACCTCCAGTTGGCAGAACGATCCGGTATGGTTGCCAGCGCACTAAAGAAACACATTGCACCAGGAGAGGTTGTTTGCGTCCACGCCGATCGTTCAATCAATTGGATCGTCGCAATGTATGGTGTCCTGAGAGCCGGCGGCGTCTACTCTGCTCAAGATTCTGCATTACGTGCCCATATCCGTAGCATGAACTTTGAAACTGCTGGAGCTAATATCTTTCTCGTCCCAGGTGAGGCGGACAAGACCGTCAAGCCGGAAGTTTGTCAACTCTGCCTATCAGTCGACGAGCTTCTTGAGACAGAAGTCGAGCCAGTGGCTCACCGACCAGCACCACGCCAGGATGATAATGCCTACCTTTGCTTCACCTCTGGGTCTACGGGGAAGCCGAAGGGAGTCATGTGCCACCACGCCGGTTTGGTAGCATTTCAAAGGGATCTTGAGGTCCGCCTATTTGCTGCTCCTGGGCAAAAGATTGCTCAAGTGATGTCCCCGGCATTTGACGGCAGTATCCACGAGATATTTTCTGCTCTATCATACGGTGCAACTCTCGTGTTAAATTATGGTGCTGATCCTTTTGCGGCACTGAGAAGGTCCAACGCAGCCACTTTAACGCCTTCGGTTGCTAAAGTCCTCGATCCCGAGGATTTCCCCGAACTGAAAACGGTTTACGTTGTGGGTGAGCCTGTGCCACAATACGTTAACGACATCTGGTCCGCAGCCACTAACATGTACAACATGTATGGACCAACTGAGGCCACTTGCGGGGCGACTATCCAACGTCTTCGCCCAGGCTTGCACGTCACTATTGGGCCTCCCAACCCAACCACTCGGGTCTACATTCTTGACCGCAATCAACAATTGGCACCCCCAGGCGTCATCGGAGAGATCTATTGCGCTGGTGTTCAGGTCGCGCGAGGCTACATGGGTCGGCCTGATCTAACGGCGGAGAAGTTTTTGCCGGATACCATTTACCCTGGGAGAACCGGTGAGATGATGTATCGAACAGGTGATCGTGGCTTCTTCAACCACGCAGGCGAAGTTGAGTGTCTTGGGCGAAATGATCGGCAAATCAAGCTGCGCGGGTATCGCACCGACTTGAACGATATTGAAATGCGTGTTGCTCAAGCCATCAAAGAATCTACTGCAGTGGCCATTTGCCAGAAAGAGGACTATCTGGTTGCGATGATGCAACCAGAGATGCTTAATATTGCGGACGTTCGCACCAGAATCTCGAGAGTGCTTCCAACACATGCAAGTAAGTGAACCGTCTACCTTCTGAGTTTGATATTTGCTAACATTCATTTCAGTCCCACGAATGATAACGGCTGTTTCCAAGTTTCCAATGACGCCAGCCGGAAAGCTCGACTACAAGGAGATCGCGGCTCGAAGTGGCGTCGCGGTGTCGAGTTCTACCAATTCAAACCCACTTTTGCCCACTGAGAAGTTGGTCGCGCAAGTTTGGCGAGAGCTGTTGGCATTGGCACCCACAGAGGAGTTCACTAAAACATCGAACTTCGCAGAACTTGGAGGTCACTCGGTTCTCCAAATTCGTCTTACAGGAAGGCTCTGCAGCGTCTTCAAGATCGAAATTCCGATGGCAAAGGTAATTCAATGCGCAAACCTTGCTGAGATGGCTGCAAAAGTCGACCAATTTCGCTCTCGTTCAAATATCGCCGACCCATCACCAAAGTCAGAGCGCCTTGGGGCTTTTAGAGTTTCTCCAATAGAAGCTGAATGGTTTGAAAAGTATGAAATCAAGCAAGGCTGCTCGGCCTTCAATGTTACTTTTGCCACAAAGTTGAACCCTGAGCTTGTCGACATTGACCACTTGACAACATCTTGGAACGCTGTCCTGGCTCGCCATCAGATATTCCGCAGCAACTACCATCGAGATGAATCGCTCCCGGAAAGAGTGAGGAGATCTTACGCACGATACGCTCCACAGGTGGAGCAAGTTGATCACTTCTATCTCTCGGAAGAAGTTAATCGTCCGTTCAATCTTCAGCGAGAGTGTCCTATCCGCATTTTTATTTCCCATGACACCATGCTGGTCTGTATGAGCCATATCATTGCCGACTTGACAACACTACAAGTGGTGCTCAAAGAAGTCGTCCAGTTCTATGATGGATGTGGTCTTCCCAAGCTTCAGAGGAAATATGCCGACGTAGTGACCTGGAACAGACCCGCAACTGCCTCACAACTGCAATGGTGGCAGGAATACCTTCAAGGGTGTAATACTGTGCCGCATAACCTTTCTCATCTGCCAAAGCGAACCAGTTACGATGGTTTAACTCGATATACTCACTTACCGAAATCTTTGGCTCAGCAAGTATTCCAGTACTCCACAACTACGAAGACAACTCTCCATCAAATGGCTCTTGCTTCTGTTTCCTTGGCCTTACAACGAGAGAGCAACAGCACTGACATTGTCTTGGGCGCTCCTTATTTCAACAGACAAGCTGAGGATCTGGAAACCGTTGGACTTTTCCTCGAACCTCTGCCAATTCGAATTACTCATTCGGAAGATTCTGCTTCCACCTTCATCCAAGATGTTCAGAAGTGCAGTCAATCTGCCATTGCCAACGCGATTCCATGGATCCAGCTCCTGGCTTGCGTGGGCGAAACCCAACATAACTTCCCCAACCACGCCCTCCTTGACATTATGGTAACATTCCATGATGACCGCGGCTCACCCAAGCTCTCCATGGAAGGTCTGAAGCCGCTTATAGCGTGCGCAAATGGCTCTAAATTCCTTCTTTTGGTCGAATTTACGGCAATTGCAGATGACTGCGTAGTATTAAGGTTGGAATATGACAACACTCAAATCTCTAAGACGGAGATCGCGAGAGTGGAGGCTACAATGCTCAAGGCACTGGAGAGTATTTCTGCAGAAACAGGCTATAACGAGCTTAAAAAGGAGTTGAGGGAGTTCAACGATAAGGTGGACGATTTATCGGATGGAGAGTTTTTTGATTTGGAAATTGAGGCACTCAGACTGTAAGACTTTCATTTTGGATTTGGTTTCACTCTTCCTTAATGGGATGTTGGATAGACTTTCATTCTCATATAGCATAAATAAAGTTTCTTTATGAATTCTGCTCGCATACACACTTGAGTCAATAGTAATGCCTGACAGTTATGCCATAACCCCATCCGCCCATCTCTGGTTTTCTCGTCCTGCGTCGGCACGTGCGCCCTCGAAAAACCCCATTTACCCCCTGTTTCTAGCCCGAAACGGATGCGGAGGGGCCTGGGCGTCGTAGGGGCCACCCCCATCAACACATCAACACCCTCTAACTTCCTCTATGCATCTATATCTTTCCCTTTCTTCCTTTTTATAGGTATTTCATCCTTCTGCTACTGCTTCTCTTGTTACATGCTATTCTCCTGTCTCTTCCACCTGCTTCTGCACAATGGCCTCTACGATATTAACACCAGAGCACAAAACGCGGAGAGCGGATTTCCTCCAAGACCTGACTGTCTATTGAGGTATGGGTCCAGCCGTGGTCACTGAGTTCTCTGACTGCTTCTTCGCGTAGGGCTTGTATTAGGTCTGGATCGCTGCGATGGCGCTTGTGTATATTGCGGCGACGATGAGAAAGAAGATCTTTTGGGTGATTTCTTCGGGTCGTTTCTCTCGCTCTGAGGAAGACTCGGACAGCCATTAGAGGAAGTCTTACGGCTGGTGGACTTCGTGCGAGTCAGACTTTTCAGCCATGGTTTGTCGTTGCCGTTGTTCGATGACGGGTGTTAGGAAGTTGTTGACTTGCGCGATGTCAGAGCCCGTCGCTATTGTATGTAATGCACTAAATCATTGTAGAACTATGCTCAAGATCGATCATGTGGCTCCGCCCCGACAGAAAGTACCGCATAGCCGAAGACGAGGCTACGCTCTATCACCGACCGAAAGGGTTTAATACCAGTAGCCGACATCCTCGGCATCGGCGCGCTTTGACATCGGCGAGTCGGTTACACGTGCCCGAGCCCGTGATCACCTTCCTCCATTAGTGCGAACGACACCTGGTCTCAATCTGAGCTGATTGTGTGGCGCTCTCGCCGCACCATCTGCCAATTGATCACAAGCTATTTCTTTAGCATGAACGATGGCTTAGTTTAGCCGAAAGTAGTTCTATCCCTTGCTCTAATACGAGGCACTCATCTTTTGGGCTTTTCGTTTCGCAACCGCGAACGCCGTGTCCCTATAAAAGATCTCGCACAGCGAAAACGGACCTCTCTCTACAATAGTCAACATTGCCGACACCACATCAACATAATGGTTTTTAGGGTCTATCTACTCGCTGTCAAGGCCCCCGGCATATCACTCGAGGAATTCAAGGAGCAATGGGACGTTCACCACCTCAACCTGCTGAAAGAGATTGCCGGCGATGCCTACCCTCAAACGCACTGCCACCACTATCCGAAACAGCCAAAGGCCCGAAGGACGCCAAGTACGATGGTATCGGATATCCGGAGTTCAAAGACAAGGCGGCATTCTTGAATCTCAGGGCAATTACAGGGACTCCGGAGAACACAGAAAGGCTCGAAGCCCATGACAAGACGTTCTTGGATATGGACAAGATTCAGATGTGTATTGTAGATAATGATGAATGAAAGACGTACGCGCTGGTCACTCTGTGAAAACAACGAGCTTATTGGTCCTAAAATCTTCATTTACTTGCTCACTATACATCATATTTGAACGTGGTGATGAAATAATACGTTGAACTTTCGTCAATAATCATCTCCAAAATACGTAACTTTTTTTCCGTAGCTTCGTCTATCTCCTTGGATCCTGTTCAAGCTAGCCGTCCAATCTTTACTGATCAAGCGAGCAGCACCAGCTAAGGATTGTTGCTGCGGCGGTACTTGTTTGTTAAGGGGTCATGGTAAGTTACGGAGACTTGGGTGGCTAGCTGTGTCGTGGATCCGACGTTCTCCATAGGAATGCGATCACTAGAATTTGACTCTGAGTCGACCGAATACCCCACTTCGCGCTCGATGCCAGTCTTTAACCCATTCTCTGATCCGCTGATTCGTGCCCAGGGTGTGAAGCGCGAGTGGCCTGATGTGCTGCTATAGCCCGTAGACGACTTGGAACGTTTGGAGAAGCGACTCGTGGAAAATTCAAGGAGTTGCTGGTAGGGGCCACGGACGAGGTGCTGGACTGCGGGTTGCATGGCAGGTAAACATGCATTGATAATTCCAAGAGTTATTTCAAGCCCGGACCACAAAGCGTCTTCGACAACGCCCATGGTGAAGTTTATCTGGTTGTGGGGCTTGGAAAACTTAACCACGTGGTATGTTCGCCATGCTGTAGCGAAGCAGACACTGAAATATATTAGATCACCAAGCAAACAAGATATTCACGCCTAGAGCACTTACAAACTACCTAATCCAAAAATGAGGCTGATGGTAATCTTCTTGCGTGTGTTTATCTGCAAAGTCCAAAGCATAGGCATTGGGAGAATGAGAATGCCGACATCGAGTACGAGGTTAAAAATGGCGCTGAGAAAAAATTTGAGCTGAAGGTTGCCACAGTGCCGAGGCACGTCTGGACCAAGCTCCCAGTTGTACCTGAAAGGACGGCAGGTTGCGAGCCAGGCGATTGTGCAGGCAATCAGGTAGGCCGAAGTCGCCGCTTGAAAGAAGTTGATGGCAAGGCAGAACTTCTCCTCGGGAGCGAAGACTTGCAGGAGGAAATCAAGGATGGAGAGTCGAATAAATGAGTTGGCCCAGGATTGCAGGAGCCAGGCCGCAAAAAATGCCTATAAAACATTTAAAGTAGTTCGAACAGAGATGAAGTGAATGAATTAGCTTACCTTTCGAATGAGTAGACGCTCATGGGGTGCAACTTGAATGATAGGGTAGCCGATACCGGCACGCTCGGCAACTGGGTGAGGAAGTCAATACCGCAAGAACAAAAGCTTTCCCTTTCTGAGCCGTTATGGAGCCCTACCTAGCCAGCAAATTGCGATATAGCCAGTTCCAAAGATGGAAGCAATGAAGATGAAGTAGTCAGACAGCCGCCATGAAGACTTCTTGATATATCTTGACCAGGCTCTGAGGAGAAGTACCAAAAGATCTAAAATGTAGAACGCCGTGATGGGTGCAACCAGTATAACGGCCCTATAGTGCATAGTAGCTCTAGAAGGGTCGATCCAGCCTCCTGGGGGAGGTACCATCAATGGATTATGATGAGCAACTGGTGTTACGCTACCCAGCGTTGGTGATACTGTGCCACTCATGGTTGATGTAGTTAAAGAATCTAAGAACCCATGCAGACGCGTACAGAAACATGCGAAGCACAAAGAACGTCCAATAGATGGGAGAGGAACGAAATTCAATGATCCCAGCGATATCCGTCCAGTGTGGTTTCATAAGTGAGCGAGATAAGCATTTCCACAACTCCCCATCGAATTGGTGGAAGGTGGGCCGTTCATATTGGATGTAAATTAACAAACCGTAGCCGGGTAGCATATGGTTCCATAATTCACCCGATGTACAATCTCCTTGCATCTGGCGAATCGATTCCGTAAATCCAAGAGGGTGGTCAGCCAGATCAGGCCACGCTTACCATGGTGCGGCTGAGCATTAATAATAGGGGTACAAGAAGACGCTAATTGGTGCCTGCGCCGAAATACTATTCTCCATCCATCTACCCAGGTACGCACGCCTTGCCGAAGTAACACTAGAGAGGATCGGACCAATATTCTAAAGTTACCATATCCAAGTGCTACGTTGGCCATCGGCGTACCTCACAAGTGGGACATTCGGCGAGTTTGGACGACAGGGTTCGGATCTGTGTAACCTTCGGTAGATGAGGTCGGGCAACACGGTTCGGATCTTGAAAGCGGGGCAGCTCGGATGACAGAACCACGGACTGGGGCCCAAATTTCAAAGTTATAAGTTCCCTCTCCCGGCAATCTGGTCGCTCAATAGATATCCCTGGACCGCTCTGTGTTCGGATCTGATGCCTTTTTTTTCTGCCTAGCCTGCTTGACCTGCCGACATTGTACGCAACTCAGACCACCGGGATGATATGAAACGACTAGCAAAACAGTATAAGATAAAGCGATACTGGACTACCGCCTTTCTATCCACAGAATCCAAATCATGCCATTGTAAGCTTGACATGTATTGATTACCAAACTGCAGCTCACGAGAATAGTCACCTCTACTTACAATTCCTTGCCTCGCCTGTGTCACATTCCCTCTCTACATCATGACTGTTTCGGGCCCTCCTGCTGAGGTGGCCATTATTGGAGGAGGTTTGGCCGTAAATGATGCATCCGACAGACGTTAACGCTACTGGTCAGGGCTACACCCTTGCCCTTGCTTTGCATCGCCTCCACATACCATCTATAATCTATGAAGCACGCTCTAGGTACTACAACCCCGGCGGTGGGCTCATGCTTTCCCCCAACGCCTTACGCGCTCTCGACAGTCTTGGCGCGTATAAGCGTTTGCTCGACAAAGCACTGCACTTTGATAAGCTATATTTCAAGAATGCCAAGAATGAGACTACAGACATATATTACTTCGGCTCAAGGACCATCTACGGATACCCGGCTATGCGTATGATGCGCAAAGAACTGCTAGATAAGCTATTGGTGATGCTGCGGGAGCGCAATATTCCAGTGTTTTTCGACAGCGCCATGGCCACTGTTGACTATGATAGGCCGGACCTTGATACCAAGGTCGAGTTCACCTTAACGAACGGCTAAAGAGCTTCCGCTTCGCTCTTAATTAGTGCTAACGGCATTCATTCTACGGTGCGCTCGACCTGCTTGCCGGAGGCACACCCCACGTATGCAGGCATCCTGGGCATCAGCTGCGTCGTGCAGCGATCACAGCTTCGCATTCCCGACAATTACGGCTTACCAGCAATCGCTATGGGCAAGCCGGGGGGCTTCTTGCTTATCCCACAAGAACCAAAGAACCAGATGGCTCTGAGATCTATATCGGGGCGCAGCGACTGCTCCCAGAGTTAGATAATTAAAACTCTCTTCGCAAAGACAAACATAAGCTTTACAACACGATACATAAAAATCAGACTGATTGGCCGGATATCGTGCAATCGGCCCTGGAGGCTATACCACCGGATATAATGGGATTTTGGGCCTTTTACGGCCTTGCTCCATTATCATCGTGGCTTTCCGAATCAAAGCGCGTTATCTACATCGGCGATGTAGCACACGCCATACGGCCTACGGTTAGTCAAGGCGATAATCAGGCAATTGAGGATGCCTGCTCCCTAGCATCCCTTCTCTCCAAGCCGTCGCCAGCGGTGCATCTGGAGGAAGCTGCGGCGTTGTGGCAATCATATCGCCAGGAGCGCATCCGAAAGATACTTGACTTGACGCAGCAAATGAACGCAAAGCGACTACCTGAGGCAGAAAAGGCCAAGCTACCTCCGAATGCCATTTGGACCGACTCTTCATTAATGCGTGGAGAGGGTGGTGAGCTTCGTTGGTTGTATGATCCCGACATGTCGGTCGAGGCCGAGAAGTGGGCACAAGAGCTCACGGTCAAAGGTTCTGCCTAGGCTTTTCATGCCCCATCCATTTCGTTAATCACTAACGATTGAAGAAAGGGACGGGAAATTTATCTCGGTCGCCGAAACTGGAGCTTACGCGGTGACGACGGCATAAGCCTGAGGACTCACTCAGAGTCCAGACTTTGGTTGATCGCTTATCGCCGCGTATAACCAGAGTCCAGAATTAAGGAGCTGAGACAAGGCAAACATGTCTAAGACCTTCTGGGGACTTGCGTCACTTGCGTCCCATTCTGCATAAGGCTCCCTTGCATTATTCAATAACGTATCCAGCAAGCGAGCTACGCACCCCACCGACTTTTCACGTCACGTCACGCGACCCGGTAAATTATACTTGACCAACTCGTAGATTATACTCGACTGTGGACGCTATGCCCCATCATCGCCATCAACCCACTTAATGTTCTTAGCTGCATTAATGCGTCAGCGGTTGTATATTGACCTATATCGTAGCCATATTACATTATAACTTGCCTGCGTGCTCGTGCAGAGACCACTATATTTTAGGACTACTAGAGGTCCGCGTACTCCAACCACTATATTTCTGGGACTATAAGGGACCTACTATAGGCTCTAATCATTATATTTCTAGGACCTTGACAACGTAATGAGCGCAGACACAATCATTTCTAGGACTATAGGGTTATAGTATAGTATACTTTAGCATTATACTACATAATATATAAATATAATTACTTCTAGGCGGTAGCGGTATAGTAGGTATAGTACTTCTTATTATACCTATTATATATAACGCGTGCCTACTCCTCTATATAAGCCTTATAGCTATAGCGTTTACTCTTCTTCTTCTCCTCCTCCTTAGCCTTAGACTCTACATAGGTATTATTAGAGAGCATATACTACTTACTATTATGGGCTAGATGCTTAAGGAGCTAAGATAGCCAGAATGAATATTTATAAATTTATAAAGAGTTGAAGTTAAGCTTCTACTACCGAAGTTATATATCTACCCCCCGAAGCTAACATTAGGTCTAAGGTCCTAGCTAGTCCTAGGCTAAGATAAGACCTCTAGGGCGTAGCCCATTATATACCCCCCTACTCTACCCTCCTAGGGGTTATTCTATAGTGGGCGTAAGATCCGCTATATCGCGGACTTATATAGGCTTATCCATTTAGGCCTCTAGTATGATGGGCTACGCCCTAGAGGTCTTGTCTCGGCCTAGGACTAGCTGGGACCTCAGACCCAATGTTAGCTTTGGGGGGTAGATATATAACTTTAATAGTAGAAGCTTAACTTTAACTCTTCATAAAATTATAAATATTTATTCTAGCTATCTTAGCTCCTTAAGTATCTAGCCTATAATATTAAATTCACCTCTTCTCTCCACTACTAGTATTAGATATAAGGGCGTGTACTAAGTATCTTACTATTATTAGATAAGGGCCTATGAAGTTACCTTAGTACGGACAGTACTCCGGGTAGGAGGTAGTAGGAATAGCTAGCCATCCGCCCTTATATTAGATATGAGGGCG
>NW_017253362.1:2185929-2189463 GCF_001642045.1 Paraphaeosphaeria sporulosa | reverse complement strand
GGAAACCTGGCTTACTAAATATAATTAGGCAGCTATAGAAGCGGAGACCTATAGGGTCGCCAAAGTAATGTAACTAAATGTAATTATAAAGGACTTTCTAGTAGCTATTAATAAAGTGGCACCTATATAGGCTACAGCCTTTTAAGACTATAGTAGATACGCCGCCGGCATGACTAGAAAGGAGATGATAAAACAGTTCCAAGAGCATATAATGGTAAACCACCCTAGCGCAAAGAGCAAGCATAAAGTGGCCTTTATAACTAATAGAGCCTTTCTCGCTAATAGTAGTAAAACTACTTAGGGTAATAACAGGGACGCCTCTTATGCTAAATATGCGCCATCCAAGGGACATTCCTTAAAACGAAAGAGAGCATATCCACATGGGACCTCTTAGCTATTATACAATAAGCCTTTAAACACCATAGGCCTATACCTAGTATATAAATAAAGCCATGTAGCTAAAGACTACTTTTACCTTTATAAGGAAATAGCACCTGTATGGTGGAAACTAAGACTAGCTATTAGTAAACTAATTAAGCTTAAACGTAAGTATAATAGCGCATTTTAAGGGCTAATTTAAGGTTAAAGTAGATTACGAACATAAATACCTTATATTAAATAGTCCCATATACTAACGCCGACCCGATTAATAGAGGTAAGTGATGAGTGACTAGATGGTTATAAAATCTATACTATAACTATAAGTATAAGTTTTAATACTACTATATAATCTAATCTAAACACGTACCCACTCCATAATTTAGTAATCCTTAACTTAGGCATAACTTACCATATCTTTAATAATGTTAATTAATTTGTTACACTAAGGCCACTAAGGCTAGGTAACTTCATATGGGCTAGGAATACGTAAGTTTAGATATAAGGATATGGTAGCATTTATATGCGTTTAAAGAGCACGCGCAGTAATAGTATAATTAGACTAGATAATATAGTATACTACCCTAATCTACTCTATAACTGTCAGACCTCCCCCACCATGGACCAGGCGGCTCACCCTAAGGTTATGTGACTTGGACTATATAGCACTAGGAGCTGGCGGGTAGAGCCCGTTAGCGATTCGTCTATCCTATACCTAAATGTTACTATCTCTCCACTGTTAAAGTTAAGGCTATACTATTTACCCCATACTTCTAACATTCGAATCGCTCACCCCTTTTTTTTTGAGCAGTTTAGTCCTTCACGATAATACTATCTAATAATGGCCTATAACCTCCGCTCAACGGAATCCCATAGTGGGGAATTAGATAACCACGCACTATTAGATATAGGATCTCCTCATCCGACTCAGTTACCTCCATCCAATAATTCTCAAGAATAGTCAGGCACTATTCATGCCAGTTCATGCCTATTAGGGACGGGGCGCTCTAGAATAGGCTAAGTTGCAACCCTAGTATCTAAAGAGGCAAGTTCGAGCGGTAGTGTATCGCATTAGTTGGAAATTGCCTAGTAATGGCTTAAGAAATAATGGAATGTTATCAAATTGCGCCGCATCTAAGACATCTAAGCTAGGTGGGAGTTAGGTAACCCTACTACCTTATTTAAGCCCACAAGAGACGCCATTATCAAGAAAGAAACCTATTATGTATCATTATTACGACCACCTTAGAAACAACCATATGAGTACACTAGAAAGGATAGACGTAAGTTTAATCGCTAGAGAGATAACTATGAACTCTATTTCTAGTCTTTAAAGGACTACTTCTCTAATAAAGGACTTAAAGTAAACTACGCCCTCTAGTATATAATAGATGTGTGTCGTTCCATCTAGAGGATTAAAGTTCAATCTAAATTAGCAATAGATCCAACCTAGGAAGTCTTCTAGGACTTTTTAAAGTCTAAAATGCTAGACGCGTTGGGTTCCCTAGAGGAATAGCATTAACTAGCATATGATTAGCTTAAGAAGTGCTAGTAGAGGCCTAGTTAGAGCCCTCTAGACCTCCTAGACTACCTATGGGGGTGCTAGGAGGAATTAGGGACTACTAACCTTAATTAATAGAAACTTAAGTATATAGGAGCTCTCGCTCCCTTAATCTACTAAAAATTATAATCTATACCTCTAGAACTCTAGACTTTAATAGCGGATGTTAAACTTTAAGCTTTGATAATCTACTAGACGAACCTAGTAACACTAGGACCTTTAGGCCTAAATACTATAAGAGATGGGATAGATAGGAGGCGCAAGACCCGCCTAGAGTCTAGGGGGAATAATACCCCCTAGAAACCTGCCAGACGTTAATAAGGGCGGGGTAATAACTATAAGCGTACCAATCCGGCACTATTAGGTATAAAAATTACTAATTAAGACATATCTTATTGGCATTATAGTAAACTAGATTATATTCGGCCTAATTACCTAACGCTTAATAAGCCGCCAGCACCTGGGACTAGAGATGCTTAAGTAGCCAAGGATAAGTGGAATAGGTTAAGAAAAGGGAAGGGATAGAAAGAGTAGTAGCCGCCCTTTCTACCCACATTACTATAGTTATAAATTACGTTAAAGAAGTGCCTAAGGTCCACCAGCTTGGTTCTTTATTTAATTGGCTCTATAATCGCCTGAAGGGGAAACTTACTATAGTAGCCTGGGTCGGCAAAGATAGAGTTAAGGCCTTAGTGGACTTAGCGGCTAACTTTAACCTACTATTACTTAATAAAGTGAGGGAATAGAGTATTAAGGTTAAACTACTTACCAATTTACCTACGCAAGCCATGAATGGATTAAAACTAAAGATCTATGGTACAGCCATTCTTATGGCAGAATTAGTAGACTCTTATGGAAGGAAGTAACTATAAGAAATCCCTTATATGGTTATAGACCTTACCGGGTATGACATCCTCCTTGGGTTGCCCTAGTTTAATAAATATAACCCCAAAATAAACGTATCCACCTATCATGTGCTTTTTAGAGGGGCTAAGGCGAAAGTGGCCACTTATTATTAGAAAATCGCAACTAAGGATGCGGAACAGTTTAATTACACTATAAGAAGCCCTTATGCCACCATATACGCCTGCTTGGTAACGTTAATGGGTGAAATGTTAATTTCTAGTATAAAAGGGAATAATAGGGCGATAATACCTACTTATTATTCTAATCTTATAGATGTGGCCTCCGACAAAGACCATAAGGAACTATTAGGCCATTCTAAGCATGACCTATATATAGATCTGGAAGAAGGTAAATAACCTCTACACTTTCCTATATATAACCTCTCAGTGACCGAACTAGAGACACTGAGGAAGTATATTAAGGAATATTTGGTAAGGGGTTGGATCCGCTAATCTAGATCGCCCATAGGAGCCCTAATACTCTTTGCTAAGAAAAAAGATGGAGGTCTATGGCTATATGTCGATTATTATGGACTAAATAAGATTACTATAAAAAACTATGGCTCTTTACCACTAATCACTGAATCCTTAGATAGATTAAAGTAAGTAAAGATCTTTATTAAGCTTAATCTAAAAGATGCGTACTATAGGGTATATATTACGGAAGGTAATAAATGGAAGACCGCCTTT
>NW_017253362.1:2180497-2185559 GCF_001642045.1 Paraphaeosphaeria sporulosa | reverse complement strand
GCCAAAACCAACTTGTGTGCGCGATATTCGCGTATTTATTAGTTTTATAAACTACTATTGGCGTTTTATTACTAATTTCTCCCGCTTAGCGCTACCTCTTACCGTTTTAACGAAGAAGGCGCCAAATAGTGCCAGGCAAGGGCCGGCTATAAGAAGGGAGGAGAGCGTACCCCTAAATATAGGATAGGAAGGCGAGAAGTCCTTCTAGGTGCTTAAAGATGCTTTTTTAGAGGTGCCTATACTGGCATACTTTAAACTAGGTTGATAAACTCGTCTTAAGACTAACACCTCAGGAGGGGTAATTAGTACCATTTATAGCCAACTTATACTAAATAAGGGTAAAAACGGCTTATAGCAACTAATTAACTTCTTTTTAAGGAAATTAAATGCTATGTAGTACAACTATGATACATATAATAAGGAACTCCTTATAATTATGGAATTAGTTAAACACTAGTGCTAGTACCTCTAGGGTTAGTACTTTAAGGTCCTAACGGACCACCATAACCTTTAGTAGTTTATGGAGACAAAGATGCTTACAGCGTGTTACGTTTAGTTATACCTAACCCTTAGTGAGTATGACTTTGTTATGACTTACTAGATAGGGTCCATAAATCTAGTAGACGGCCTATTACGGCGTTTAGATTACATACTTAAGAGTAAGGAGCCTAAGTAAAGGAATTATATGGCTTTTATAAAGCCCCTAGCTAATATCCTCTTAGATAGGTAGGGAAGTGAGGCTTAGATCTCTATAGTAACCACCCATTCCCATCATGATAAGAAAGGGGATAGGAAGCTAAGGATGGAGGTGCTAAATTTTAAGGAGTTGAATAGGGGTTCCCTAGGCACTAATATTCCTTTTAAGGAATAGGAAGCCATTAAACCGGAAGACTCCAACTTATTAGATAATGAAGTGGATGATTTAGCGTAATCTGGTCCAAATAGGCCTGGCTTAGGACGAACTAACCCTAGATGGGTTGAATCTCCCTTAGAGCGTACACGGGCTATTAAGAGTTACTATAATAGGCCTCTCTCTAGATATTTTGGTATATCTCATATGCTTAAGCGTATCTAAAGGAAGTTTATCTAGACTAGCATGAATAAGGATGTTTCTAACTATATCTATAACTATGAGCGCTATTAGCATGTAAATTATAAGAGATATAGATTGTATAGTCTCTTATAATAACTTCTAGTCCTAGATCGTCTATAGTAGTATATAATAATGGACTTTATTATAGACCTACCTCTAAGTGCCTTCGCGGGACTGACATATGACGCTATTCTAGTGATTATGGATTAATTCTCCAAGATGGCGCATTATGTACCAGCCTGGATGGATTGGGATAGTAGTGACCTAGCTTAGGCTTAGATTCGTGAAGTTGTTCGACTTTATGGCAATCTAGAGAGTATTCTCTCGGATAGAGGGCCTGTAATAAGAGTAAAATACTAGGATACCTTTTACCACTATCTAAACTTAAGAAGAGTATTAACCTCTACTTTCTACCCTTAGATAGATGGGCAGATAGAGCGTTAAAATTAGACCCTAGAGTAGTACCTCCGTATCTTTTACTCCCTAGAGTAGGATAATTAGGTAATATAGATCTTATTAGTAGAGTATGCTTATAATAATAGTAGGTACTCCATAACTGGGTACACCCCGTACTAGGTCTACTTTGGCTACAACCTATCCGAACCAACCTGGCCTAATCAGCCACTAGGTGGCGGGGAGAGTCTAGAAGGATTTAAAATGGCTACCAAGTTACTTAAAATACGCGCAAACGCGCGCAAAAAGCTATAGGTAGTATAAAGATACTAAGAAACCCTAGCTAATAAGAAAAGACTCCCCTTAGAGCTTAAATTGGGCGATAAAGTTTAGGTTTTAAATAGAAACCTAAAGTTAGGACGACTAAATAAGAAAATAGATTGGAAGTTCCTTAGGCTAGGTAAAGTAAAGGAATGTATTAGCACTCCTCCCACTACCTACTAAATAGACCTACCAGAACTCGGCGAGGTCCATCTAGTATTCTATCTATCCCTTTTAAAACTATACACTCTATATGGTAGACTACCGCACTAATAAGCGCCAATTAAGGACACTTTACGCTAATATGGAGACGATGTGTACAAAGTGGACCACATTATTAATAGATGCAAGAAAAACGACAATTAATAGGAATACTTAATTAAGTGGACAGGATATGGTCCTGAAGAAAATTTATAGGAACTAGTAGTATTAATTAGTAGAAACGCGCTGAAAGAATTCTAGAAAAGGCTTAAAATATTCCTAAGAAGATTAGTTAGGGAAATTCTAACCTAACTAAAGTGAGGTTGAGGGCAACCTCCTAAAAAGGGGAGAAATAGTAGAAGCTAAGTATAATTATAAGGCCTATATTACCTTTCACCTAATTAAGACCCCCACGTGTCTCCTATAAGGGAGTTTAGTGGAAGGTCAGCCTAAGAGTAAGGTATTTTAATAGATGTAGAGACTTTGGATTTCACTAAGATAAGGACCTAAATTTGAATTTTCACTAAGTTAAACAGCTAGTAGGGAGAAAAATAGAAAAGAGTATAAAATGGACTAATTTGGCATTAATTAGCACTATCTAGTACTATTAAGAGAGAAAGCCGACCATTATTACCTAAACAGCACCTAAGGGGAGCTGCTAGGAGACATATTAATAGAAAAGTAAAAACTGTAACTCTTACTATCTAGAAAGGATTAAAAGCTAGCATTAGTACTATAAACCACCATTCATCACTATATACTGCCATTCCTTGCTATATACTACCATTTCTTACTAGAAGCCGCCAATTATCGCCATCTCACGCTAATTGGGCACTGGTTGTGCCGTAGACCACCTAAACCCTATTATAGGGGAAGAGTTAGAGCTATTAAGCATGACTAGTATTAGTCTTATATATTCTAGACTTAGAGTAATGCTTAGTGTGGTATTAGGCATTAAAGTACTTAACCTTATCTAACTCTAAGCTAAATAGGCTAATAGTAGCCATCTAAGTACTAGAGAGAGTATTACAGGAATGCTTATTACTAGCTAGAGTTAGAGAAGCCGGATCATTAGGAGTAGAGGTAGAAGTAGTTAGAGAGGTAATGTTAATATAAGCTAGGACCTTAGCCTACTCCTTGGCACGCTTTTGGTTCTATTTAATAGTAAAACTAGTTACTATAGTGCTATAGGGATAACCACACTTCTTTTATGCTAGTTAGGTACTAATTCTGCTAAATAGCGCCCAGAGATACCACTTACTACCATTTAGGCCTTAGAAGGGCTAACACCGTCCTTATTAGACTTATCCTTAGCTTTATTAAGCTTTTACTTCTTCTTAAGGGCAGCCTTGGACCGGCTATAACCCTAGATGAGCACACCGGACTCAGCGGTATCTTTGGTCTAATAAATGGCCCCATTATGGGCTTAAGTGACCTCCCAGTATCCTTTATTACTACTAGAGCCAATTAGTGCCAAGTCATGCTAAATGGTTCCTAATAATACACTTACGTGCCTAACTCTGCTAGAATGCACTTAGTAAGATGCTTCACCTCCTTATTAGCCTTATTATAGTCCTTATTAAATGAAGCGCGCTCTTTGGCCTCATTAAAGGGCGGAACCTTAATAGGAGCCCTTATAAGGCGAAACTCGCTAGGTTAAAGTCCGGTTGGGGCTATAATGTACTTGGGGTCTGCCAACTGGGTATTATAGGTCCACTTAGCCGCATTATAGAACGCAACTTGCTTTTTATAGGCAGTCTTACGCATTTAAAGGTGAACTTCCTTAGTAATGTCTACTATGGCGGCAATAGCGTCTTCAAGAGCCGTAAGGCGCTTCTAAAGGACGAAAGTAGGCTATTTATGCTAGTTAGTGCTAGATTGGTACCAATTATACACTATTATACTAAAGAATGCTATTTAATACTTACTACGAAGCAAGGACGACCCTCAACTAAACAAAGGAGATAAAGGCGGTAAGGAAGGCCCTTATAGACTAATAAATCCTATTTATTATCTATGGGATCCATCTTACACATATTATCCGCATCCTTAACTCCATGCTTAGTATAGAGGAGAAGATAGGATAGGTAGGGAAAGGTGGTCTAAAGTCCGTGCTTCTTAGTGGACTTAATGCGAAACTTTGCTAAGGTATTAAGCTTTAGAGGCATAGTGGTCGATTTGTGCTAGATATTACTAAGTGGTGCTAAATGGAGCTAGAAAGAGCTAATAGTAAGGTTAGAGTACTAAAAATGAACTAGATATACTAAGAAAAGGTAGAATATGCTAATTAGGTGCAAAAGCTACTAGTTAGTACCTAATAGGGGAAGAAGTTGCCTATATATAACTATTTAGTACGGTTAGTAACTCTTTCTACCAAATTCTACTACATTCTGCCAGATTGCGCCAGTCGATAAGGTGATTAGAATTATGGAAATACTCACCTCCACCAAGGATGGGAAAAGTAATAGAGTAAAGAATAGGTAGGAGGGTCTAATTGGGTAGGGTATACCTTTTAGATGCTAAGGTACTAAGCTATTAGTACGTCACGTGACTAGACTAGCGCGTCATGTAATAGCTACTACCTAATTAGGCTAAAATGCACGTATTTGCGCCCTACCGCCTCTTATTCCACCTAATTGCGACTGGATCTGAGCTGGTAGATTATGGGCCATTATCTTGCTATTGCCTCTAGAGTAGGGCTCTTGAGAACTCACCTAACTTAATTGGGACAACTCGGCGCAAAATGGTATAAAATGGCTAAACCCACTAATATATGACATGAATAACGCCTATATCGAATACTAGTACTATCTATGGTACCATTGCTTACAGAGAATCCACTCTTAGGGCGAGAGTATCCTTTTAAGGGGGATAATGTTAGACCTCCCCTACTATAGACTAGGTGGCTTACCCTAAGGTTATGTGACTTGGACTATATAGTACTAGGAGCTGGCGGGTAGAGCCCATTAGTGATTCGTCTATTCTATACCTAAATGTTACTATTTCTCTATTATTGAAGTTAAGGCTACACTATTCACCCCATACCTCTAATAG
>NW_017253362.1:2178384-2179577 GCF_001642045.1 Paraphaeosphaeria sporulosa | reverse complement strand
GCCCATTACTAGAATAATACACCGAGATACTAGTGTCCAACCAGCCAATATTAATGATAGTCCCATGGGCAGCCACATTTATAGTAGGTACCTAGGCAGGTCATATAGGTAAATATTAGGGTAAACACCTTAATAAGGCGCAGATTAGACGACTATTAACTAAGGGCATTAAGCCTTATAGAAACGAGTTGCTATTAAATCTAGAAGGGTAGCTAGTCCTAAAGGGTTAGGGTTGGTTCTCGGGCAAGACAACTAAGGGAAGGAGAGGGGTTTTATCGAGACGATAGTATCGGAGGAGGATGTAACGAGTTAATAAGATAGCCTAAGTATAATCCAAATAATAGATTAATAAATAGGTTAAATATAAGTATAAGGGTTTATACTCGCGTTCCTATATACTTAAGTGATCCCATAATATCCCATGCTTCTATGAAATCCCATGCTTAGTATATGTGGGATCCCATGGTATAGTCACATAACGTTTATTATGTGATTCTATTATCCCATGGCTTGGCGCTTAGGATAACTATAAGACATTACCTAATCCTTATGGGACCTAAGGTTGCATGCTGTTATAAGTAACCTCTATCCTCGCCCACTTCTTAGGATCCTAATATTACCTCCTCCCTTTCCATGTATGTCCTTATGCATTAACTAATATCCTCCCGTAGTACTATTTATCGTCATACTATTAGGAATTAAATAAATGCTACTAGGTGGATTACTATAGTGTCTTATAAATATTACGTGAAGAAGGGTTTGGCTTATAAAATATCGTCCCTAAAGGTTTAATATGGGAATTATTATTATAATGGAATTTTAAAATGCGAACCTATAGAACCTGCTATTCTAAACTTTGCCTAAATTGATTCTGAAGTCGACCGTTTAGAGAGATTAGAAGAGGCAGCGGCTACTAAAGAAGAAGCTGCCATGGCCACTCTTTAGACTACCTATAGTAAAAGGAATTATTTACTAAAGTAGAAACGATTATTAAAAGAATAAGAAAATAAATTATTAGTAGATTTAATAAAATTTATAGAGGAAATTAAGCACCTTAAAGGTTTAGAAAATCTAGGGTAGGATATTACGTAGTTAGAAAATGGGTTAATGCTAGGTGCTCTAGCATTAGACTGGGGTTCCTATCCGCCGCCCATTAATCCTAAGGCTCCTAATCCTACTATGGAAGTTATAGC
>NW_017253362.1:2163158-2178374 GCF_001642045.1 Paraphaeosphaeria sporulosa | reverse complement strand
CCTCTAGAGTAGGGCTCTTAAGAACTCACCTAACTTAATTAGGATAACTCGGCGCAAGATGGCATAAATTAGCCAAACCTACCAATACATGACACGAATAACGCCTATATTAAATACTAGTACTATCTACGGTACTATTACTTATAGAGAATCCACTCTTAGGATAAAAGTATCCTTTTAAGGGGGATAATGTTAGACCTCCCCTACTATAGACTAGGCGGCTGACTCTAAGGTTATGTGACTTAGACTATATAGCACTAGGAGCTGGCGGGTAGAGCCCATTAGTAATTCGTCTATTCTATACCTAAATGCTACTATCTCTCTACTATTAAAGTTAAGGCTATACTATTCACCCCATACCTCTAATATTAGCCTTCTCTTAATATTTATTGCATCGTACTATCGTATGGTATAGGATATTCACCTAACCTCTTTGGTACCACCATCCCTTACACTTAAATTACTAAATACCCACAAGGTCTAAACCTATGGTTAGGTACGTGGAAACCCCTTATAACAACACCGGTTTTAGGGAAGTTAAGTATTATTTACTTAATACTATTAAGTTATCCTTTCACTATTAATCCTAGCGTAAAGTAAATACTATTACCTATAGCTAGATCTTACATCTACTCCCTATCCATTTCTACTATTTTACTTCCCTACTCTCGCTCCCGCGCTTCCGCTCCCCTACTAAGGTAGGGGAGTGAAGAAGGTAGGATAATATAGAAGGATCTAGTAGCTTAAAGTATTATAGGGTATGGCTATAATATAGATATATATACTCATATTACCTACTATTCTTACCCTCTCTCATCTATGGCGTCGTGGGGTAATAGTAAGGGTAGAAGGAGAGAATTTAGTATAGTATCTACTTTAGGTTAGTGCAGCTAGTAGATTTAGTACGTTATTTATTTTAGGTTAGCCTATCTACCTTATATACCTTAGATAGGTGCTATAGGGTACTATAATAATGCTAAGCCACTTTTCCACCTCTAGAGGAGGAAGAGGTTCAGAAGGCTACTATGGTAGAGGATTATAGTGGAAGAGGGAGCTAGATAGTAGGAGGTGGATGGTGGGGGGAGAGGGCTTAGGGTTAAAGGTAAGAGGTAGTGCGCTATCTTCCTTAGGGTTTAGCACCTTGCTTAGCTACCACTAGCCTGGAATTGGCATACCCTCCCTCCTTCCCCCCTCCTTCCACCCCCTTCCCACCGCGATGGCACCGCGGCCACGACCTCGCTGGCCTTAAGAAGGAGATTGTTGGAATCGCGTGCACTCGCTGCGTCGCTGGGTGCCCTAATCGCGAAAACTTTTTCTAGGTGACCTGGCCTAACCCTAACCTAGGGACGGGCTTTCATTTCCGCGCGCTGTAGGCGCTGTAGGGAGACTGGCCATAACTCGCGAATATGTAAGAAGGATACTAGAGATGCAGCTTAATCTAGCATAATGCGTATATTCTATTATTTTATCTTGTTGTTGAGATAGATTTCTATGAAGTGGTGAAAAGTTGGTGGGGTGCGCCGCTCGCTTGCCAGGTACGTTACACTGTATTGCAAAAAGCTTATTTGCGCTCTTGGGATCTAGCAGATCTGGACCACTCTGCAGCTCCAAATGTGCAAAGAGCATCCTAGCCCTTTCACAAGCTTTATCCATTCTGGCCTCCATGGCGTCATAAGTAGCCCTGGTCTCTTTGTGACCTGGTTTAAAACCTGCTTGAAAACCACGTTTGAGGCCCATCTGCAACCCCAGGTAGTAGTCTGATGAGTAGGAACGGTCAGAAACGACCGGCGGAGTGTCCGGTAACGTAAAATCATTGCCTCCTTAACACAAGCATCAGTAACCTATACAAACAGCGGGTTCAGGTAAGATATTTACCATATTGTTGGAGATACAGTTCCATGTAAGCGTTCTTGACATCTTTCTGCCGAGAGTCCGACGGTAAGCCCGACACATTGTCGACCTCATCGCCCTCGCAGTGACCGTCAATGCTGTAGTCACTACCACTCTTTGAGGACGTATCACTTTCTGTGGAGGAGGGACCTTGGAGAAACATTTTGTCTGGAAAACGATGTATGCAGGATTTGAAGGAAGGAAACTCTCAGAGTGGGGAGTCTTTTGCGTGTCGGGGAGTAGAAGTGCACTCGGACCAGTGATCGGCATGGAGGGAGACCCTGCCACCTCCACGATTCACCTCCATCTCCATGCCGCCGTGGAAACTCCATATATTTCTGAAACGGCCTGATCAACCTGTTGAGTAGTAATGAGACGTCGTTCGTCGCAACAGGATGGAGAGAGCGTCCGTGCGCGGAGTGTTTCAATAGAGCTTCCAACGTCGCTTCATCAATCGTATACTAGTTCCTATCAACACCTTCATCACTATCTCTGCTAGTAAGAACGAGATCGTAGAGGTCCTCGAGCCCTTTAAGGATGCTACAAAGTAGCTTGAAGCCAGGCCAAACGAAGCACCAGCGAGTGGCTTTGCGGATGTAGTCCCTGTTTTGAAGATCCTCATGGAGAATATCGAGGACTTTAAGATCAACTACTGCGAGGCACATGGCGGGAAGCCATTTTTGGGTAGCCATCGAGCAGGCGTGTCAAAAGGCGAAGTACTACTGCGAGGTCACGGATCTCAAAGCCCGGCGTACGCTGCTGCGATTATCCTTGATCCGCGGCAAAATGTATCGGTTTCTTCAGGTGGAGAAAGCGTCTGGCTTGACTGTGTTGTTCGACTAGAAATCAGAGACGTCCCGCTTATAAGGGATGTCTCATCTCGGGTAGGCTAGCTACATCTGGCCATTCAACCGTTACAAGAAACCTTGAGCCGATAGTGACATGGATAGACATGGTTTCAGAGGGCTACATACACACGAGTTGTTCAACCTTGTGCAACGATCAAGCTACCAAGCGCTGCCGCAGCATCGTGCGTGGAATCCACAGCCTCTTGGCTTATAAGTCTTCCAGATTCCCGGAAATGTTGAAACCTTTCTTTCCAGAACCGTAGCCGTTTGACATCCACGGTATTGGTGCCGCCCTCAGCCTCCCACAAACTACCAGAGATGTATCCAGCCACGCCAGAAGGCGGCCCTGGATTCACTAATTCTTTGCCTGCAATAACGAGCCAGGTAGCCGCTGCTCGAACTGCAAGGTGCGACCATTTTCCACGCTCCGTACCAGGACTGTGCTCCAGAAAAGCGAACACTATGAAGGCGCAGTGGAGACAACTGCACAATGGGGATCCTTCTGGAGGGTGTTGTTTTGCTATTAGAGCGGCGAATGTGTTAATGTTCGTGTACTTCTCTTCGGCTTGGCGATCCATCTGATGCTGGTCCTTGCGTCCAGGTATAGAGAGCGGTAAGAAGTTAGGAGGCCCGCGTTCGAGATCGTCCCCCACACGGAATGCAAAATCCGGCAGTCCAGACCATAACCCTCCTCCAGAAATGCAGGGGACCACGATCCTTTCTCCTGGTAGAATCACAACATGACTTGATTCGAACTCTAATGGTCTCTCTTTATTGTTGTACGCATCAGGCTGATTTGCGAGTTCAACTGTAAGATCTGCCAGAATCTCCAGGTCTTTTTGGGATGAAAATTGACTTGTGGCTGAGAACAAAACGCCCATCATATTGGCATAGGCCGTGTTTATATCATAGCAGATATCATTATCTGGGACTGAAAGCACCCAGTATGAGATCTGCTTTGCTGCCGTTGCCGGCGTAATGTTTTCATCCAATGTGTCCGTGAAGATTTGTAGCAGGGCCACTTGGGAGGATCCAGGCTCCGGAAACTCTTCGAACTCCATGGACGAGTCCACTTCTCGTCGACGCACCTCGTGTCCAATTGCGAGCCATTTTAGTTGCCTTTCCTTCCAGGTTTCGGTCATCTTTGTGATGTAAGTCTTATAGTCGCAATATGATTATAAATGTCTTCAAATTGAAGTGAGTATGATTAAATAATAAGTGTAGAATAGCTATTCACACAGCTCGCTAACCACCCCCACCAGTGACGTCATTCGCCGCTTTCAGGCTGACCACATCAGTCCAAGATAAAGTTAGGCCATCCACTAAGCGCAGCCTCCAACTGTCACGCTGAAGGTTGTAACCTACCGAACAAAAACAACCGCCCGCCTCGACTTCCCTCTCACCCCTTTCTTCATGGCTACGTCCCCACATCTATACCAATATATTCTCCCCGCAGGATCACCGTATATCACCTCTTGGATTGCGGGACTTCCTCCATCGCCCCCCGGCCCCACGCATCTCGAACGCACCCGCCTGCCGAAGCGCAAGCGCGCTAACTCCTCGCCCATGGCCACCGCACCACGCGACCCAGCCCTGAGAAGCGCCGAAGAGTCGATGATGATGCACGCCCGGGTAAAGCGCATCTGATACTGACTCGAGCATCCGCTCGATGTGGGCCGACACAATACCTTCAGCCCGCTACGTTAGGTAGTCAAATTTGCAGTCGCCGGGGCAGCCGCGCCGTGCGGGCACATCATCGCGTCGACGCGGCATTAGTCCATTGCGCGAGAGAATCGTGCCGCGGAAGATGCATCGCCTGCAATCTGACAGAGCCATACGATGGCGCGCAGCGGCAAAGAACGCTATCAGGGACAAGGTAATGGACGCCATGGAGCGACTTGGGCCGTGGTAAGTCGATGGCTGGGTGCTGCGATGCCTCAAAGTATGTGCGCACACGCACTCGGCGTTCAGATCTTCGATCGATATGCCTTCACTGATTCTCCTTGCAACGTTTCCGATGAATTCCATCTCTCTGCGAGGAGCTACGATACACATTGGGTAAGGTGAAGCAGATATTCAAGCGCGCGAGGTCGTGCAAGACGAGGGGTCGTGATGAGAACGCTTTGTCAACTCGTGATCCAGCCGTTAATGGTGCTTGACATGCTTACTGCACTTGAGGCATGAGGAGAGCTTAGGAAGATTGTAGACGTAAACGTCTCGTCTGTTGTAGGCAATAGTAGACAGCTATTCTTTTTTCGCTATCGTGCCTGTCTATCGACACAGCCCTGACAATATCGACTTCAGTCCTAGTCAACCCTCTCCAGCCTCATAACCCGTCTCACTCCTTTCACAACCGGTCCCCACCTTTGCACACTACCCTCCACCATCATGCTTGTCCTCTGCGTCTGAATCATCAGTCTCGCATCCGCTCAGCTCCAGCCAGCGCTTAACCTCATGACCGGTTAGGCTCTTGCCAGCCCAGACTTGCTCAGCCCAGGTGTTATCCTGCATCCAGGATTGTTCAGGATCAGAGCGGAGGCGTTCACTACCTAACCACTGCTGGGCTAGTTTGGAGATGGCGGATGCTGAGAGAGAGAGAGAGAGGATGCTATGATGCAGGGTACTTCTGCGTTTTCGGGTTGAGAGGAGGGCTCGGTCGGGCATGATGGGGATGGTGACGATGAGGATGTTGACATGGTTGTTGATGGTGATGATATAGTAAGACAAGGTGATGGTTTCCGCCGTTTGGTGTGTCCGCGCGAGTGATCTTGCGGAAAAATGTCGTTGTCGCCACTTGTGTTTGTACGTTTTCGGGGATTCGGTAAGGAAGCAGGTGTGTTAGCTCGAGTGTGTACGACAACACCGTCAACAGGTCCACTATCAGGCACATCTCCATCTGGGTTGCGTTTCTTCGGGCTCTGTGACCGCTTTCTGCTCGCCGGCTGAGAGAACCGTTCACAATAAGCAGCTGAGAGGAAGCCACGGGAGAGCATTTGATTGTGGGCAGCAATCCGAAGAGTCAAGCGGCGGTCTTGCACGAGAGGAATGCGCCGAGCAGCGGGAACAGCGTCCATGCGAAGCGTACGAAGAGCAGCTCAGCGCTGACTTTTGACTCGTGGAGATCAGCCCGCAAGAGCATGACATTGGCCGTCTCATCTAACGAGTAGCCCATACCATTGTTATAGCGAGCCATGTCGTTTGCCTGCCACCAGTCCAGTTCCACTTGCGGCACAATATGCGCAACTTGTAGCTCCTCTTTGTGCCCGGTTATCCGACAGCAGCCGTCACGTACTGTCAAAGCGGCGGTAAGCTTGGAAGGCGTGAAAGTCGCGTTTGACGTTGTGTTCGATAAAGATGAAAGCTGCGCCCAATGGGCAGGCAGGCGATCGTGAGGAAGCGCCATTCGCGGAACGAAGGGACAATGGGATATGGACAGTCGGATCCGGTGCTGTCTTCGAGGTGGAGTAGTAGCTGCGCGCATGTAATGGGCTACCGGCAGCAACTCGGTTGTTACGCGCGAGTTCCGGGTCGCGATCTGATGAGAGCCAGCCGTCGGTGCGATCGTCTGCGATTATCGCGCACGCGTCCAGTGCCAATTGTGCGTAGAGGCCTGGGCGCCTGGGCTGTGCGGGCTCGCCATCGCGACTGCAGATTGTGTCGCTCGCATGGAGCTTGAAAAGCACATTGTTGCTGTCATCGTGACCGGGGTGGCGGAAGAAGATGAAGAAGCGACTGGGCGCCGCTGCCAGGATCTGAACCCGCACATGGGCTGCTACCTGGCCTCCCCTTCCCCTTGTTGATCGGCTTCGGCACCCACGCGAGCCACCATTGACGTTCGCGCGCGAGTCGCGTTTGGGAGGCACAACTAGCCCTTGGTGGAGGATCGTGAAATTACGGTTACCAGGAAAAGGTTCGTCCGAGCTCTCTGCAATGGTTCTCCAACTGCGCTTTGATATCGAGATTGCCCGCCGCATTGCCTGTCCTGGTCGATGCCCCTGGCGATGCCTGTCAGTCCACCATCCAACAACAAGCATTCAAGTCCAATTTTCTCTTATTGTGTCCTTTTGGTTTTGCTGCGCCTCTTCTGCCGCCCGGTGGTCCGTTGCGAGTATGCCTCTCCTGAATCGCATGCAAAGAACCGATGTTAGCACGCCGGTAGCGAAGACGAGAACAGGAATAAGAAGATACCGTGCTGCTCGCAGTTCATGGCAGACGGAACGCGCGTCGCTGCTAGTCCCTAATTCACATGCCCATCTCTCCGGAGTAAAGGAATTTCTGCTTTCAGAGTATGTGTAGCCGAGGATGATCAAAGGCCTGAGAACGATGAACGTTGCGACAAAAAGAACGATATTCCAATAAAGCGTGCTGATTGTGACCAACTGCATTTTGTCAGATTCCATCACATCTCTGCAGGTTCGAATGCATACTTGATGACGGCGAAAGGCTTTCGCGCTGAGGCACAGCAAGAGGAACATATCGACAACGCCCCCAGAACCAGCCCACATCAGCATACGAATGCCGATAGAGTCGGCACGGACGGGAATAAGTTCGTTGATTCTGTCTTTTACCACGATGCTATGCGTTGTGAGGCCGAGGATGGTAATGCAAAGGCAGCCAACGACCACGTTGAGCACGTGCAGTAAAAGTATTGATTTTTCCATGATAGGTTTACGGTTCGGTGTGCATTCCCAGTGATGAAGACATATGGGTGAGTCTTGTTATACATACTTCTGATTAGCAGGGGTCCCAGCATTGCCAGGATCACGTGTCGAGGTATGCGAGTGCGAAATCCTCCTACGTTCTAGCGACTCTGGACCAAGGCGCAGCGATGGATCCCGCGCATTTGACTTGCTAGAGTGCATTGGTATGTGCAGGGAATTATCAGTAGGTATCTAGAGCTGCCATAGGTAGGTTGCTGAAGGGCGCAGGGGGCCAGAAGCGATCTGGGTGTGTCGTGACGTCAAGCGTAAGGCTTGCCACAAGCGAATGCGAAATTAGGCCTGATGAAGCAGCGACGATCAAAAACATCCGGTCAAGTTTCATACTATGTATGGCAAGCGAGCGCCGCAGGCAAGCGAGCGCCGCACCCCACCAACTTTGCGCACCTCTCTCATCTCAACGTACAATGGCTCAACGTAACACCACTCAATTAGCTCCAAACGAAGCAGATATACAGCTTGCTATCTCATCTATTTGTTCCTATCAAGTCCAGAGCAATCGTAGAGCTGCCGCTATCTACGGCGTGTCTGAACGATCGATTCGCCGCGGACGCGCTGGTATACCTGCTCGACGCGATTGCCAGCCCAACTCTAGGAAGCTCACCCAGCTAGAAGAGGAGGTGATTATCAAACATATACTCGACTTAGACGCCCGTGGATTCGCGCCTACGTACACAGCTGTACGTGATATGGCTGATAAGCTGCTAGCTGCGCGCGGCGCTGGTCAGGTTGGACAGAAGTGGCCGCGCAACTTTGTCAAGCGTACCGACAGTCTTACGACGCGTTTCAATCGAGCGTACGATAGGCAGGGAGCTCTATGTGAGGATCCTGTGTTGATCAGAAGCTGGTTTGAGCTTGTGGAGGAGACAAAGGCCAAGTACGGCATCTGCGATGATGACTACAACTTTGATGAGGCTGGCTTTATGATGGGCAAGATTACGACTCAGCTTGTCGTAACAGAGAGAAGAGGAAGACCAAAGGCTATCCAGCCAGGCGATCGTGAATGGGTAACGTTGGTTGCTGCAATCAACGCAGCTGGCTGGTCAATCCCACCATTCCTCATCTTTGCTGGCCAGTATCATCTATCTGCCTGGTACGAGGAAGCAGAGATCCCACGCGACTGGCTATTCGCAGTCAGCGACAACGGCTGGACGAACAATGAGCTAGGATTAGAGTGGCTAAAGCACTTCAACGCTTATACAAAGACTCGCGTTGTTGGTGCACGTCGCCTGCTTATCCTTGATGGCCATGAGAGCCATCACTCTCTTGAGTTTCAAGAGCTCTGCAAGGAGAACAATATCTACACGTTCTGCATGCCGCCTCACTCATCGCACCTACTCCAGCCTCTTGATGTTGGCTGCTTCTCGCCGTTGAAGCGTGCGTACAGCCATTAGGTTGAGAGTCTAATCGGCCACTATATCAACCATATCACCAAGCTCGAGTTTCTGCCAGCCCTTAAGGCAGCGTTCAATCAATCGTTCACGTCAACTAATATCTGCTCAGCTTTTCAAGGCGCAGGCATTGTGCCTCTCCAACCAGACGTTGTACTATCAAAGCTTGACGTGCAGCTGCGTACACCTCCAGGTGCTTCACCAGAGGCTCTCTGGGAGGCTCGTACGCCAAGTAACGCACGTGAGCTTGAGGCTCAATCAACGTTAATACGTGATCACGTCCGCCGGCATAGGAGCTCGTCACCAGCTTCGATTATTGAGGCAATTAATTAGCTCAAGAAGGGCGCTGAGGTGATGATGCTCTCAGCTGAGCTCATGCGCGATCGGATCACCAGTCTTGAGAGAGCCAACGAGGCAGCGTTAGCGCGTAAACAGCGTAAGAAAAAGCGAATATAGTAGCGTGGGGTCTTAATAAAGGGAGCTGGAGAGGATCTACTTGCTCAACGTGAGGCTGACGAGCAGATTGCTCGTGAGCAGCGTTAACGAGGAGAGCGATTAGGCGTAAGTTGCTAGGCTCTGGCGCGCTGCATAAGGTGTAGAGAGACTAGATATAACTCACGTATATATAAAAAGGATAGTTAGATACTATTCAATCTACTATATTAATTTCTGTGACGTGAAACGCCATTGGGCAGCTCCTCTTCGGAGCTCCCTTGTATGCTCAGGGAGCTTCCTATACGTATATGGCTAGTTCTGCGCTTAGACCTGGCAATATCTCTATATATGGAGCGTGGGAGCTCTCTCCCACACTCCAGTGATAATACTATAGATCACCCTGAACTGCTTGCCAAGCTCCCTCCAACAGTTATGAGCCCGGCGCTTTGAGACGTAGGACATCTCCCCCTACACGATCAAAATGAGCTTCTAGGACGCAGTTCAGCCGCTCTAACAAACCAAAATGTCGACAATGAGCACCGCAGCCACACATACGGAGATCATCCTAAGAGACCGAGCTTCATGGCCAACATGGTACATACAGTTCAAGTTCCACGCGCGGAATCGATTCCCCAGCTCCATACGAAGTTAAGCCGCGCCCTCCAGCGGTCCCCGAGGACCCACTACCGATCAACTTCAAAGCTAAATACGAGCTGGAGAATATGCGCTTCATGGCAGAATCGCATATATGGCAAGAGACTACAGCGCGCACACAAGAGCTATAGAACTGGGTAAACGCAACTGTGGACTTAGAACTGCTTGCGCCAGCGATAATGGCGCTTGTTGAGTACAGCACTCTAACGCTCTAGGCGCTTATCTGGAAGCTCTGGAGTGACCTTACTCCTTCGGAAATGAGCACCATAAATCATATACGAGTACAATACCAGGAGCACCTCTAAAATACTAGACTGGGGAATCAATCTCTAGAGGTATGGGTAAGAGAATGGCACGTGCTCTATATGAAGGCACGCTCATATAAAATTGTGGAGGTTACTAGGCAACTCACTACACAAGACTTTCTTAACGTAGTTATAAAGTTCGTACCTAACTAGGCGCACAACGCGCAACAATTACTTATTTAAGATATAGTTATTAGTAGAACACCTATGACGCTTATAGAGCTTAGAAGAGTATTTTTAGTACTTACTTAGGAAGATAGGACGTACTTAATAACCTCAAGAGTCTTTGCAACGCTTGGGGATGAGCAAGGAAAGAATTAGCATAAGCCTAGAGATAAGAGTAGGAAGCTATACAAATGCCTATACGCACATGGATCCCATTAGTGGGAACTAATTATATATTGACTGGTTCTAGCTGTAGTAGGTAATAAGAGATTTAAAATTAGTTAAGACGCGCGTATAGAGCTAATTAAGAAGCTCCTAGTAAGTTAGTTTAATACTCTACGTGTAGTACTGGCAAAGAAAGGTTATAAGATTGAACCTAGTAAAAATAAGCTTAGTAGATAGTTTCCTAGAGCAATTATAGTAGCTCTTATTAATCCGCAGCTCCTATGAGATGTGTTAAAGACAGTAGGAGCTTACTATATAATGGATTTTAATGCTCACCTACTATCCTGGTCTACTATCTTTAATAATAGGGCTATAGTTCACCTTGTCAATGATGAATAGCTCCTAGAACCTGGCACGTTTATAAAAGCCCTTGAGAAGCACACTATAGAAGCTGGTACCTAGGCTTTTGTTATACTAGGAATAGGGAAACGTATTATGAAAAGAGCTCTAAATGGAGCTCTAGGAGCTTAAATAGAGAACCTAGAGCTTACCAAAGTTATTATTATAAAAGGATTTCACCTTAATATTGTTTCTAAAGCTTATCTACATGAGAAAGGCGTATGGCTATTAGGTTTAGATACCACGCTGCGCATTGGAACGCTTAAGAAGAATGTTATTCTAGCAACACTTAAGCGTGCTCATAAGTTCACTTTTATTAAATATAACCCTATCTCCACCTATACGCCTACCACAGTAATAATAAGCGTGATACGTTTGCCTAGGAACTCATAGACTTCATACCCACGCTTAGACAGCGAGTAACTATGGCACTAGTAATTAGGATACCTAGGGCTAGAAGCTCTACAAGCACTAGTATATAAGGTACGTAGGGTACATATAAAAGGAACCTCGTGTATTTAATATAAGTACTACGCGATAACACATACAGCTTAGGTGATCTTATAACGCCTAATAGAGTATTCTCCAAGACCATATTAGAAGCTCTAGTGGGACTTATTCGATATGCCCATAGGGCGCTTAGGAGAATAGTGGTTCATGGCTATAAAGTGCAACTTTAGTAGATAAATAATCGTGTATACGCTCTAGTCAAAATCTTAGATGGAGATCCTAGAGACTATATAGGCACTTAAGCGCTTTATAGAAAGGAGATACGGGGTGCGAATTATAAGAATCCAGTAGGATAATAATACTATAATGCTCCCTTGGCGCGGTAAATTGCACTTCTAAGAGTGGGTAGACGAGTAAGGTATAGAGATTATATTAGCTCTACCATATACCTATAAACTAAATAGAGGTGTAGAGCACGTAGGGCAAGAAATAATTATATACTTAATAAAGATGAGGATAGGCGCCAACTTACCTCTATAGCTCTGGCTAGAAGTAGTGAGCACAGCAGCGTACCTTTATAATAGGAGCCCCTTAAAAGCTTATAATATGAGCTCGCCGAACGAGGTAATAGAGGAATAGTATATGAAAAATAGAAATCTAGTACACAGCATAAAGGACTTATAACCTAATTAGAGTGGGGTATACGCATATAGCTGTTAAGCCTACCCACTTAATAAAAGATAAGTAGTGGGACTTAATAGGCGTAGGTTTAAAGTGAACCTAAGAGCTTATATTAGGTATCTTGTAGGCTACATTACTATAAATATCTATAGGATATAGGTTCCTATGCTTGACTAAGTTATTACCACGTAAAACGTAACGTTTAATAAGAGTCTTTTCTATAGAGAGAAGCGTAAAGAGCTTCCTAAAGAAGAAGCTATTAAGCTTATGCACCTACTACACGAGGTTCTAGTAGACGAATACGAAGACGCGAGCGTATAGTTATATAAGTAAGGATCTATTAATGTAGAGTAAGCGCCTAAGTAATAGCTTAGTGGTATAGAACTATAATAAGCTGATAGTTAAGCTGGCCGGCCGACTATAGTAGATAGTGGCAATATAGAAATATGGATGGCAAGCTTAGCTAGTAAGCCATAGGGAGATTATATGATGAGCTCTAAATATATAGGCCTTATCTCCCCTAAGCCTACTCTAGAGCTGGAGTTGGCGCGTAGGGAAAGGGGTCCTAGCTGTGGTAGGAATGAACGTAATTAACCTAGTAGCTCCCATAGAGATGGGGGAATAGGTAAATAGGGATTATAAGAGTATAATAGCTCTAGCGCGGCTAATTAAACCAGCTTAAGAGTTCCCTTAGAGCTGGGTGAAGCAGCGTAAAGTGAATAGCTTAAGGAGTAGTAACTCGCTTATAGTATGGCTAGCGCCACACCATAATAAATAAGTGGAGAGTAGGGGCGATGTAGTAGGAGGCTCTAAGGGAGCGCCCTAGAGTATAAGGGATATAAGAATACACCTAAATATAAAGGTATAAATACACTACTCTTAGGGAGCTTAGTAGATAATATTATAATGTTCTTTAAGCCCCCATAAAACGCAGACCTCACAATAATTAATATAGTAATTAAAGTAGTTCTATATACGAAGCATAACGTGCATAAGTATAGAGATAAGCTATAGAGCCCACCTAAAATATAGGGAGGTTTGGAAAAACACCCTCTAGGAGCTCTATTCTAGTAAGTAGTATACATAGAATGGACTACCTATATATAGAACGGAATATAGGAAAAGATAATAAACGTCGTAAGAAGCGCCATAGTGATCCCTATAAAATGGGTGTTTATATATAAACTAGATAAGGATGGATACTTCCTTAAGTATAAGGCTCGCGTTATTATATAAGGAGACCTATAGAAAACTAATATAATCTTCTTAATATATGTGTCACGAGAGCAATAAGCAAGATGTCTAAGGCCTAGGTAGGCTAGATTAATATACTGCGTTCGGTATCTACGTATAGGTACAAGACGTTAGATAAGGAGAAAAGGTCCTCTCCCCTATCTAGTATAGATCTATCTTCTCGCTTCGTCACACGCCCTCGCTAAGGGTGGCTAGTGCCATACTTTGACTAATTAGCTAGCAGACGGGCCACCCATCTAATAATCTATTAACTGGCTACCAGCGTGTAATATCTCTAAGATATACTACTACTAGTAGTATATCTATGCTTATTAGGTAGCCTCTAAGGTTACCATAATATTAGGTCCCTCCCTCTCTTATAGTCTAAGCTTGTGAGGATCTATGTAGGTGTCTAGTTTAATATTATTTTAGACGGCTATCTAATCTACCTATTTAGGTCCTCTCTATTAGGGTACTTCTAATGGTACTCCTCTATAGCGGCGGTGTTAGCAAAGTCGATTACTGGCTCCTAGGTTAGGTCATTATATCCAGTCCACTTGACCTGGTATTCGTGTCGTTTCCGGCGTTAATTAAAACGGAGGTCAACTATCCTCTTAATATAATACTCTAGTTTTGCATTAACTATTACTAGTTCGGGTGGCTCTACCTACTATCCTAGTAGATAGGTGTTGTCTGGCTCCACTGGCTAGAGTAGATTTACATGGAATATAGGGTGTATCCTTATTAATTTAGGTAGCTCTAGTTTGTAGGTATGTAAGGAGACCACTATACTAATCTTATATAGGCCTATATTCTTCTAGTTAAGCTTCTTAGAGCATTATTGTGTCCTTAGGTTTTATGCGTCTAGCCAGACACGATCACCTATCTAATAGGTAGGTGCTAGTTATCGTGTATAATTTATATACTCCTAGTGTAAGGCTTGCGTCCAGGTTAGTTCCTTGCAAATAAGATCTACTATATCTTTCATCTTATCTACTATACGATTGGTAGTAGCTGCATTAAGTCTCTATCTATAGGGCCTAGATACTATAGTGGGCGGCTCGAACCCTATGTAGGGATTCTAGCTATAGTAGATTAGAAAGGGTGACGCCTATATAGACTCTAATACTATATTATTGGCTTCAAACTATACCATAGGTAGCCAATCCACCCAATTATCCTACGTATAGCTTATATACGCATGTAGTACCTACTCTATTACTATATTTACGTTTTCTATTTGTCTATTAGTCTCTGGGTAATACGCTAAGGATAATAGTGCTATAATCTTTAATTGGCTATAGAGCTCTATCTAGAATACTAAGACGAACTAGCTACCTCTATTAGAGACTATTATAGTGGGTAGTCCTTAGTTGGCCTATACGTATCGTAGGAAAAGTATAATAAGTAGATTGCAAAGTTCATTATAGTATTATAGTATATGGCGCTAAGGCCTAATAGAGTCCTAGTGTATTAAGTGAGTTGGCTACGTATACCCCATGCCGCACACCGGCTTTAGGGAAGTTAAGTATTATTTACTTAATGCTATTAAGTCATCCTTTCACTATTAATCCTAGTATAAAGTAAATACTATTACCTATAGTTAGACCTTATATAATAATACTTCACCTCTAATAGTCCGAGGATGGCTCCAAGGACAACTTAAATAGCCAGTAAGGGGTAGGCCTCACCCCTAACCCTCCTAGAAAGCGGAGACCCTCTTATCAAATATAGAGAGAAGGAGTAATTAATATATAACTCTAGCCCTCCCCTATCACTAGAAGAGCGTATCCTAGCTATAGAAAAGAAATATAACAAACTTCGCGCCCTATAGCAACTCTATATTTTAGAGGCTAAAATTATACAACTCGAGCATCTAAAC
>NW_017253362.1:2161239-2162398 GCF_001642045.1 Paraphaeosphaeria sporulosa | reverse complement strand
ATAGCCCCTAGTACTAGGCGTACGTGCTATTGGTGCTCTAATAGTAATTTACTATATATTAGGATATCGTTGATATACGCCGTGCAGAAGGCATCTAGGTATAATTATAGTATATTATTTATATAGTGTTGGAATGTACTTAGGGCATTAGCCAGTCCAAAGGGCATTACTAGGTATTCGAATAGCCCATACCTCGTATAGAAGGCTATTAGCTATTCATCCCCCTTTGCTACCTACAGCTTATTAAACATGGCGATAATATTAAGCTTTATATAGTACTTAGCCTTACTTAGGTGGCTTAGTATTTCTTAAAGTAGAGGAATAGGGTATTAGTTCTTAATAGTTAGTATATTTAACGCTCTATAGTCTATATAGAATTATAGTCCTCTACCTGGCTTCTTTACAAAGATAACTGGCAAAGCTATAGGGGACTTACTAGCACGTATAAAGCCCTTAGTAAGGTGATTAGTAAGGTACTTCCTTAGTACTTTTAGTTCATCTTAAGACATGCTGTATAATAGTCCAAATCTAGGCTACTTACCACCCTAAAGCTCGATCTTTAGATTATATAGTTAATACTTAGGTAGTCTATCTACTTCCTTCTATAAGAACATATATAGTAGATCGTAATACTTAGGCGGCACCTTAGTAGCTAGGTTAATATCCTTCTTCTCTACTAGCGCCTTATTAATGTCTACTATTAATATAGTATAGATCTTATATCCTAGTTTTCTTACTAGACTTATTAGGGGCGCTGCTCGTATCGCATATATATTAAGCTATAGGGCGATAGTATAAGGTGTGTTATCGTCTAATATATCATCCTACGGTGATTCCTCTAGACTATTAATTATAGGAGCTTCGTTAAGGCCACTAATAGGCGTTAGGTCCTACTCTTATAACTAGCGGCGTAGTAATTTATACTAGTTATTATATCGCACTCTCTATGTTAAAGTAAGCTTCTAGATTTAGAGTGATGGTATTCTCTATGCTTTACTAACGCCGGTCATGTTATCACTCTTCATAATAGAGGAGCTCTCTAATCTAATATAAGAGTTACTATCTATGCGTATATAGTAGTCTTAATAGCACTAGGCTATAAATTCTAGCTATTCTATATTATAATTCGGCCTTACTTAATGCTTATACATCTAGGGCT
>NW_017253362.1:2159848-2161229 GCF_001642045.1 Paraphaeosphaeria sporulosa | reverse complement strand
TTCTTCTATAGCCCCTAGCACTAGGCGTATGTGCTATTAGTGCTCTAATAGTGATTTACTATATATTAGGATGTCGTTGATATACACCGTGTAGAAGACATCTAGGTATAATCGTAGTATATTATTTATATAGTGTTGGAATGTACTTAGGGTATTGGCCAGTCTAAAGGGCATTACTAGGTATTCGAATAGCCTATACCTCGTATGGAAGGCTATTAGCCATTTATCCCCCTTTGCTACCCGCAGCTTATTAAACGTGGTAATAATATTAAGCTTTATATAGTATTTAGCCTTACTTAGGTGGCTTAGTATTTCTTAAAGTAGAGGAATAGGGTATTAGTTCTTAATAGTTAGCGCGTTTAACGCTCTATAGTCTATATAGAATTGTAGTCCTCTACCTGGCTTCTTTACGAAGATAACTAGCGAAGCTATAGGGGACTTACTAGCACGTATAAAGCCCTTAGTAAGGTAATTAGTAAGGTACTTCCTTAGTACTTTTAGTTCATCTTAAGACATACTATATAATGGTCCAAATCCAGGCTACTTACCACCCTAAAGCTTAATCTTTAGATTATATAGTTAATACTTAGGTAGTCTATCTACTTCCTTCCACGAGAACACATGTAGTAGATCATAATACTTAGGTGGTACCTTAGTAGCTAGGTTAATATCCTTCTTCTCCACTAGCGCCTTATTAATGTCTACTATTAATATAGCATAGATCTCATATCCCGGTTTTCTCGCTAGACTTATTAGGGGCGCTACTCGTATCGCATATATATTAAGCTGTGGGGTAATAGCATGAGGTACGTTATTATCTAATGTATTGTCCTATGGTGATTCCTCTAGACTATTAATTGTAGGAGCTTCGTTAAGGCCGCTAATAGGCGTTAGGTCCTACTCTTATAACTAGTGGCGTAGTAATTTATACTAGTTATCGTGTCGCGCTCTCTATATTAAAGTAAGCTTCTAGATCTAGAGTAATAGTGTTCTCTACGCTTTACTAACGCTGGTTATATTATTACTCTTCATGATAGAGGAGCTCTCTAATCTAATATAAGAGTTACTATCTATACGCATGTAGTAGTCTTAATAGCGCTAGGCTATAAATTCTAGCTATTCTTGTCAGATATGAGGGCGTGTACTGAGTATCTTACTGTTGTTAGATAAGGGCCTACGAAGTTGCCTTGGTACGGACAGTACTCCGGGCAGGTGGTAGGGATAGCTGGCCATCCGCCCTTGCTGGACACCTAGCCCCGAAGCAAGGGATAGTTGATAGGAACCCGATAAAAGCTGGCAGAACACACGTATATGACAATGAGGAATCAATTCATCTCATCTCCAGATCACCGACATCCATTAAATCACTGTGTAAATCTGA
>NW_017253362.1:2157432-2159838 GCF_001642045.1 Paraphaeosphaeria sporulosa | reverse complement strand
GATTACACTTAGGCCATATTATTAACTCATTACCTATCTTCTAATACTATCGTATTAACAAGACCCCTTCCCTTCCCTCAGTTGTCTTGCCCGAGAACCAACCCTAACCTTTAGGACTAGCTACCCTTCTAGATTTAATAGTTTGGCGTGGGAGGTGCCAGTATGCCGGCCACCAAGACATCTACTCACACTTAAGCCATACTACAAAAATGCCATCCTTCTATACCCACGGCAAGATCTATATAAACGAATCCTTAGTAACTACATTCAACTACTACCAACTAGCGGTCTTGAACTTGAACGCTACTGGCTTTGGTATCCATATTCTTCGCTTCTCCACCTACTCTACCGTCTACATCTTGCTCTCCTGCCTTCACCATTCTCCCTTCATCTCGAGGGGTCACTCCCTGCATAACATCCTTCACCGTTTCACTCGCTCCACCATCCTCGTCTTGCTCGTTTGCCTCGACTACCCTCCCTTCGTCCCTAAGGTTCTGTATGCTTGTCGTCCATCCCTCCTCCACTAACCATGTTCCGTCCCTCTTCTGAGTTGGAGCTGGCAAGGCCACATTCCACTTGGAATCCATTCAAGATATGTCGTGTTCTCAGACTATCCTCCAAAATAATTCGCCTGCCTAGATTCAATTTAAGCGCGCGACTGAACTCTATTTATTGCTACATTCTATCCTTGTCACGCCGTACCAGGCTACTGCCACATGAATTGCCGCACATGATCAACTGATCCAAGTACAGTTGTCCTCAATGAACTCAAAGCCATAGTGTGACGAACCAGAAGCATTGATCTCAGCCAAATTCCATAAAGAGTTCACCGGTTCTACTGATTTTTAGGTAGTAGTGATGCGCTGTCAGCTCGTGTAACGTAAAAACTTGCTTAGACAGCCTCACAGATTGTCGCATTGGTTAACGTTAGATTAAAAAGTATTGATAAGCCGGATATAGGCGCGTGTAGCCTCGCCTCATTGGAAGGGGATGTGGGGGCCTCGCCTCGCTTAGAGTGATAGTCCCATGTGTACACTAAGTTAGTTTATTAACCACTTGCCGCCGGAATTAATGTTCATCCCCACTCTCCTTGGTGAAGATCGATAGTTGCTTTAGTCAAGGTCTAACACCTTTAATGTTGGTGGTGTGAATCTTCGATTAGCGTTTTATATAGCCGCACTAGATGCCATGCTTATATAATGTAGGATAATCTTTTACCGGTTTTACTGTGATGTAGTTGTCTAATCTCACTATAGATGTAAAGGGACACTTACTCATCTACTAAGTCTATATCCAGCCAATCACATCTAGTGGTTATTAGTTTTCTTGCTGTCTTAAGAATTAATAAGAAACCGGGGGAGGTATTTCATAGCGCCTTAAGTTACTTACTAGATCTTTATAAGTTTGTTAAGATGGCTTAGATGCTTATGGTGTAGAGGGAAGTCACGGGCACTAAGTAAGGGGAGGCAGAGGATCTATCTAAAATCCTGGACGATATGAGAGAGCGTTTTATAGTATAAGGTACTTAGGCCTATAGTCTCCACTTATATGCAAAGAAAGTAGTGAGTAACACGACTAGTCTTGGCTATATAATCTGGTTAGAGGACACAGAAACAGTGACGTACCATAATACTAGTTTTAGTATAACTAAGCTGCGAAATTTCATCGCGAGTTAAGTGGAAGAAGTCTAGAGAGAGCTAAAAGAGCTGCTCCTTCTATATCCTAAAAAGTACTAAGAAAATATTATCCCTATTCTAGGGCGGCAACTGGAGTCAGTACTGAGTCTAGTTTCTAGGTTAGATTTATTAGGGATGGAATATTCGCGCTAGCCCGATTGCCCTGGGTATTTTATAGCACGTAGCCTGAGTCCAGTAAACATAGATTTGCTAGTCTAGTTATATTCCTATGGGCCAATTAACCTAAAATTTGGGCTGGAGATTCAGCGCATTAAGCTATACGTCCTAGCCAATTTATAGCCCTAGATTTGGTGTGGTTATAGAGGTTAGGGTTACGTGTTTAGGTTGGGGTTATATTAGTGAGGCGGTAATTAGATGTTAGAGGCGACTCCACTATAGGGATTAATATTTAGTATAAGTAGTAACACGTTACGTTACGCGTTAGGTTCTAAGGTAGAAAAGATATATCGCGTAAGGAATAGATTAGATAGTTAGTAGACTAGCACCTATAACCCATTAGTAGCCCATACTAGCCTATAACCCATAAGTAGTCCTGTCAGATTCATATAGTAATTTGATGGATGTCGGTGATCTGGAGATAAGATGAATTGATTAATTATTGTCATATACATGTATTCTGCCAGCTTTTATTAGGTTCCTATCAACTATCCCTTGCTTCGGGGCTGGGTGTCCAGCAAGGGCGGATGGCCAGCTATCCCTACCACCTGCC
>NW_017253362.1:2156618-2157422 GCF_001642045.1 Paraphaeosphaeria sporulosa | reverse complement strand
TAGGGTAGTGGCTATAGACGTAGTTTTAAGTTACGCGCGAGGTCTTAATGAATAAAACTATATTCTATAGCTCTAGTATTAACTAAGGTAGTTACTAATTGTTTAGTGCTATTTTGCTGGATTATATAGGGAATGTTAATCTATATTTCCTAAGTTCCACCTAATGGATAAGTCTATAGATCTATTAAGACTCGTATCTAGTGTAGTTCTATTAAGCAACTTATCTCTAGGACCGGGCTTTTCCCTATGATGATTGTCGTTGTCGCGAGCACGATTAAGATAAGGAGCAAGAGCTCATATCTAATAATATATCTAATCTAGGTGACGGTGTACGTCGACTTAGAGAGCCCTATTAATCTATAGTCTATATCTATGTCTTCTTAGGGTACTCCCTAGCTATATGTCCATGGGCGCTACATATAAAGCAGAGTCCTTTCTATTAGTATTAATCCTTCTTCTACTCTAATAGAGTCGTACGTAATAATGTATTAATCTCTATTACATCTGGGTCGAGCTGCTATCTTAGAGTCGTGACCTTGTAGGTATAGTTTAATTGGTGGGTTGGGTAGGTAGGCAGGTATTAGAGGTCGTTATCGTATTAGGTAATTAGGTTGGCGTATTCATTAATATTAGATGGGATTTTGGCTCCTACCATTGCGCGTTAGAGGTTATTAGATAGTAAGTGGTATAAGGCATTAATCTACACTTCCTTATTTAGATTGGTATCTACTATAAGGCGTTAAAATTTAGCAAAGTGGCTAAGGAAAGGGCACTTTCCTTATTTAAGGTTATTATCTAGCTTAC
>NW_017253362.1:2151457-2154026 GCF_001642045.1 Paraphaeosphaeria sporulosa | reverse complement strand
GTAAGGGCATTCTAAGGGCTTAAAGAGTAGTTGAAGATGATAACGTTATAGGACTTTAACTTAAAAAGATAATTACAATTAGAGGATTCTAAGTAAATACATTAATAGACCCTAGAGCCACTAGATTCTAATCTTACCTAAAGTAGTGAAGAAATATAATATAATAGGCTAGGCCCATACACGCGCTACGTGATACCCACAGCTATTAGTTATATGATTCCGCCCCAGAACCTATAACTTCTGCCCCTAAAGATCCCTATTAGTATTTGGCCCGAATATACCAATCCTCTTCTACCTCTACCTATATAGCTTGATCGCTCCCTCTTAATAGCTCGTTAGTAATTAATCCCTGTTCTCATGCTCCTCTTAGGACTAGTATTCTAGGCACCATCATCGTGTGTTGCTATTGGGGCCTAGCCCCTTACATATAATTTGCCTTACCACGATAAGGAAAACCCTATATGGTTAGAGATGGTAGATGGGACGTTTTCCTAAGGATATAGTAAAGACTGGTTACGCCTAGAAATAACGCCGTTACCCATTAGTATTAAAGGATTTGAAAGCCAATATAACTTCACTATAGTGGACTTAGGAAGCTTAGAAGCCATTATAGGCTATAACTAGTTATTAAAACATAACCTAGATATTAATTAGAAAAATTAAACCATATATAGCTAAGGACTAACGCTAAAGGTTACTAGTGCACGCCACCCACGTAAGGTAAGACTATAGACCCTAGGCACTATAGTAAAGTGGGCCAAGAAAAAGAGTAAGGGGATTTTAATAGTAAAGATTGCTAGGATCCTAGAAGAAAACCTAGACTAAGAAGAAATGGTCGACATATTAGAAGAAATAGGATAATGTCTAATAATAGCGTTTTAGGGATAAGGCGTGCCTAACTTATAGAGACAAGGGGCACTTTAAGGCTAATTGCCTAAATAAGAAAATGGGAGGTAAACGAGCCAAGGTCATCTATATAGCCATGGCGGCTATCCGACCTAGCACGCCAATGCCTCCACACGAAAACGACTCCAATGATGGAATGTTAAGATACCTTAAGGAGGCGCTACCCATTAAGAGCTAGAAAATAACTATGGATATAGAGGTCACCTCTAGGGTTCTATAGGAACTATGCTGGGTATGTGGAAGTGACCAATACTAAGCCCTAAACTATGGTCACAAGGTTAAGATCACCGGGTTTAACGCCCATGGGACCTACAACTGGGCCAAGGAATGATAAGGCATAGTAGAAAACCCACTATGGTAAATATAGGTGGAAACCAATTATAATATCTTGGAATGGTGGTAGTGCTCATCTATATGGGATTATAGTAAACACCTACGGGAACGTATACGAGTAGTGTAGATACTAGGTAATCTAAAACATAGACGGATTACTATAGACACCTATATAATTGGCTTATGTTATGTCCATAAAGCTGAGGTATAGATAAAAGATTACGACGTACTCTTATGGTTTAAGTGCTTTATGCACTAGTGCCTAATACACTAGTGATAAAAGCATGCGTCTAGATACTGGCCCATGGGCCCAGGAAAAGGATTAGGAGAGTTGTTCCATAAGTGCACTAAGGAACATTGCCCCAACCTAAGGTAGGAACAGCATATTAACTAGACCCTATAGGAGAAGTGTAAATAGATCACTAAATATCTTAGACACCTTAGTGAGAAGGAAGAAGCGGTATCTAGTGTATAGGAACACGACCACTAATATATCTTAGCAAAGGAATGTATAGTTATAGGTTGCCTAGTCCACTAGGAAAATAGGGAAGACAATAAAAAAGAGTTAGATAGAGTTATAGACGCGGAGCGTCATTAGAAATAACTCTATAGGGACTACTAAGAAGGACCCACCTAAAGAGGATAAGGTTAATGAAGGGTTAGGGTTATTAACCCTAAGGACCCTAAACTTATAGACTATCTACTACACAATGAGTGTATATGCATAAGAACCACCTAGGATGAGTTAAAAAACTAGAACGCCATTAGGTGGAGAGCCAGGCTAGTAAGGGCGTTCTAAGGGCTTAAAGAGTAGTTGAAGATGACGACGTTATAGGACTTTAACTCAAAAAAATAATCACAATTAGAGGATTCTAAGTAAATATATTAATAGACCCTAGAGCCACTAGATGTCTAATCTCACCTAAAGTGGTGGAGAAATACAATTTGCCTTACCGTAATAAGGAAAACCCTATATGGTTAGAGATGGTAGATGGGACGTTTTTCTAAGGATATAGTAAAGGCTAGTTACGCCTAGAAATAACGCCGTTACCCGTTGGTATTAAAGGATTCGAAAGCCAATATAGCTTTACCATAGTGGACTTGGGAAGCTTAGAAGCCATTATAGGCTATAACTAGTTGTTAAGATATAACCTAGATATTAATTAGAAGAATTAAACTATATATAGCCGAGGACTAACGCTAAAGGTTACTGGCGCACGATACCTACGTGAGGTAAGACTATAGACCCTAGGCGCTTTAGTGAAGTGGGCTAGGAAAAAGAGTAAGGGGGTTTTGGTAGTAAAGATTGCTAGGATCCTAGAGGAAAACC
>NW_017253362.1:2143768-2150937 GCF_001642045.1 Paraphaeosphaeria sporulosa | reverse complement strand
GGGGGATAAAGTTTTCCTATTATAGAAAAACCTTAAAACAAAAAGGCTAAGTAAAAAACTGGATCACCTATAGGTAGGACCTTTTAAAGTTTAAGAAATAAAAGGACTAGTTATAATAAAACTACTACTACTAACTGGTACTAAGATACACCCTACTTTCCATAAAAATCTCCTAGAACTAGCACTACCGGACGCTCCAATTAAGACCTAACTAGAACTAGAGGACAATAAGTATGAAGTTAAAGAAATTAGGGACCTATGCATAATTAGAGGTTAGTAGTAATACTTGGTTAAGTGGAAAGGATGGCTAGATTAGTATAATATATGGGAACTAAGAGAGAATCTTACGAACTATAATGAATTACTGGAGAAGTTTTACGGAACGGAAACTCGAGTCTAGAGAGATCTAGGGAAGAGGGAATAAAGTTAATAAAGCTAGAAAAGTTAAAGGAAGTAAAAGAATTAGCCTATAGCTAGCCTAGGTTAGCTAAAAGTGCGCATGGCAATGGTATAAGATTAATATTAGTATCTATACTCTTTAAAGCCTCCTCTTCTAAATGCTCTAATATGTTAGCTATATAAGTATTATATATAGTAAAAGCCTACTCCTCTTCTTCTACTTAAGTGATCTTAAGTTTTAAACAAGTAGTCTTAGTAGTCGCCTAAGTAGCTTCCGCCTTAGCTATTAGTAAAGTAATCTACTTCTAATACTTTAGAAGCTAAACGCACTCCCACTCCTTCTCTAAAACCTATAAACTATAGTCTAAATGGATAGTAAGGTATATAGTATACTTCCCACTTAAAGTATCTATAAAATACTTAGGGATGTTCTTATCTTTATAATATTTATAATATATAGGTATCTCTAGACTACGTACGCGCACCTTATTAGTACACTAATAACGTTTATTAGTTAATAATAGCTTTGGTACCTTGGGCATGGTTAGGGAGGCTAGGAGGAACTAGAGGAGGATATAATATAATAGGTATACTAGGGGAAGTGCCTACCTTAATACTCCCCAACAACGCCACTATAATAGGTTACGGGACTCCTATAAGGTATTAAGATGATAATCTTAAGGGGGGAGGTAATATTATAATTATATAGAATAATAGTAGGAAAATAAAGACGTCTAGTGGGATAATAGGACCCCCTAGGCTAGAGGCTAATATATCTCAACACGCTAGATGCCTATTAGAATTATATTAGTAGTTACGTGACTAGGATCCTACTAAGACTAGAGGATCCCGGGAGACTAAAGACTTGGCGGGAGATAGCGAAGGTATCCTACTAAGAGGGTAGGATCCTAGGGAGCCCTTAGGATTCTAGGAGATAGAAGAATGGGATGAATAGTATATAGTATAGGATACTCTTTAGACATTTCCTATTCTTTATAGTCAACTTTAAAAGCTTACTTTTATATCTAAATTAAAGCCACTCATCTTTATACGAATTATTAGCCTTCTCTTAATATTTATTACATCGTACTATCGTATAGTGTAGGATATTTACCTAATCTCTTTAGTACTACCATCTCTTACGCTCGAATTACTAAATACCCTATTAGATTCACATAGTAATTTAATGAATATTAGTAATCTAGAGATGAGATGGATTGATTATTCGGTGTATTAGCCGAGGTTCTATCTAGGGCGCCCTTTTGTGTGGGTCTTGGTAGATAACCTATCCTAGCCCTATTTCGGCCAAGTCTCAATATCCTGCCTCCGGCCTCCGCCCCAGCCATCTAATAACAACACTAAGATACTTAGAACACGCCCTCATATCTAACACACCCCCTCAGCTCGGTACGTTGTCGCTACCTAGGCTAGTTAATTAGGCGATTAATTATTAGAGTACTTGGTGAAGGTAGTCCTATATCTCATTAAGTAGTATAGTTCTTGTCACCTCTATACTCATCACGTTAATAAGACCTAGTTGATTGAGTAGGCCTTGCCATTTATTAGCTAGTAACACCTTAGTAAGTCCATTAGTAATTATATCATCTAATCTAATATACTTAATGGTGATTATTCTAGCGGCGACCTCTTGTCTCAGCCAGTGGGTGTGGATATCCACATATCGAAGCTTAGTCTAGAGTTTTGATACTTCCTAAGTTACCAGCCGAATTGTTTGCTTATTATTACATTGGATTATAATCATTATACTAGGCAAGTTGACCTTCAGCTCCTTTAATAGTCGGGAGAGGTACATTGCTTCCTTGGCCACTTACGTGAGGGCTAGGAGCTCTACCTTAGTTGTTGATATTATAACGGTATCCTGTTTGGTTACTCGCCACGCGATTAAGCCACTAAATAGCTTAATTGCATATCCTTAAGAGCTTTTCCGATCCAGAGTATTGTCGGCGAAAGAGGCGTCACTGGCAACCTAAAGGATATCTCCACCTCCTAGCTGCAGGGCCTTTTGCCTTATTACTCTAAGGTAGAGGAGTACTCGATTAGCTACATCATAGTGCTCTTAGCCTAGGTTTATGAGGAATTGGGCCAATCATAATATGGCAAAAGCGATATCTAGGCGCGTTATTACGGCGGCAAACAGTAGGGATCCAATCTTTCATTAATACTTATTAACCTCTAATGGCGAGGCTAACCCTATGCGGGGCTTCAGCTCTACTCTAGCCATGGGCGTATTATGTCAGCAATCTAATTTATCAATTAATCATTAGATTTTCTTAATGTATACAGCTTGTAATAGCTATATAAGATACTAGTCTCTCTATTAGATAACCTCCATGCCGAGAAACCACTAAAGGTTATCTCCTCCAGTCATAGTGTATTTATTTTATAGTAGGGTCACTACTTCAGTTGCTACTACCTCCTTATCTTTGTGGTAAGCAATAATGATATCGTCAACGTAGAAGAATATCATCACGCCATCCTTAATCACGCAGCATGGCTTATGAGGTACTATGGTAAAACTAAGGCTTTCCAGCGTTGTAGTGAACTCTCTCTACCAGAGCTTGGGTGTAATACGGAGTCCATAAAGTGCCTTCTATAGCTTAAGGATGGTACCTTTGCGTTGGTATCCCACTGGCATCTTCATATAGACTTCTCGATCAAGTGGAGCATATACAAAGGCATTGGTAACGTCATACTACTTAAGCTTAAGATCGTACTTGGCTACGATTACCATGAGTATACGAAATGAGTGGCTGGCCAGTATCGCGGCGTAGGTATCTTGTATGGTAATATTCCACTACTAATCACCGCGGACGACAAGTCGAGCCTTACACTTTAGGAATTAATTATACTTATTCAGCTTGTAGGTGTATACCCACATATAGTCGAGGATTTGGTGGCCTACCTATTTAATTGGCCTCTATTGAATCTCGATCCATAATTTCATCTAATAATGGCTGGCGAGATGCACGCGCTCAGCCTCCTTAAACTCATCATATATGGGATGATCGTTAAGTCGTGTACCCACTATAGGAAGTGGAGGCAACTCGTTTCTATAAGGCTTAATGCCCTTAGTTAACAGTCGTCTAATCTGCGCCTTATTAAGGTGTTTACCCTAATATTTACCTACGTGACCTGCCTGGGTACCTACCATGAAGGCGGCTACCCATGGTACTGTCATCAACGTTGGCTGGTCGAACACTAGTATCTCGGTGTATTACTCTGGTAATGGGCTAGGGGGGGTCTTAGGAAAGTTTCGTGGGAACCCCCTAGAGCCTTAGGAAGGTGTGCTTTTGTCGGAGAAGAGTTACGCTAGTAGGGTCACCAGCGGTGGTGTTAATGGCAGTAATGGGTAGGTGTAGTTAATCTTCCTTCCTTAGTAATAGCCTGGCGTCTCATCTTTATCTTAATCTTATATGGAGTCGTTAATCGTCTCATCTTCGTAGAAGGGCGTTATATCTCCATAATCTATTGGAGTGGGCGGCAGCTCCACTATTCAGATCCATATAGCTATCTCATCGAGTATACTATGCATGAGGTTATCCATAATCTCTTCTTAAGTACCATTAAACACTATTTCTTCGTCGAATATAACATCGCGGATACTAATCACCTTTAATAGTAATGGGATCCATATGCGCCAAATGTTTGTAGATCAGTAACCAACTAGGTATCCAATCCATGCCTTTGGGTCTAGTCGTTGGAGCTTACTCTTACCACGTTAAGTATCATTGGTCATAGCAAATGCTTTGCTTCCATACGCTTTAAGATGCCCTAGGGCCGGTTTCTTTAGTTAAGTTACAATCCCATTAATAAGAGAGACTATAGTAAAGAACACTTCGTATAGTGTACACCATTAGTTCTTATAGTTTGGAGTGTGATTATGTAGATACACCACAGCTCATGTAATTTCTAGCCAAAGGTCCCATAGTAGGTTGGCGTCGAGGCGCATTACGCGGGCTTTCTCCTTAATTACACCCCCTAAGCGCTCGGCTCCTCCATTCTAGGCCTGTATATCAGGTGCCGAGGGCTCGATTTTAATGCCTTTACTCATACACCAGCGTTCGACGTCTACCTTAACCGTGAAGATCTCGTTATCTAACTTAATAACTTTAACAGTTACGCCAAACTATACTACTAGCAGTAGCACAAGGTCGTTCAGAACTTTAATAATTGATCTGGCGGGCCAATTATCCTTGAAGTAGAAGTCCCACATATGACCTAAGTATCAATCGGTGGCGAGCATCTGGCTACGCTCCTTATTGAAACTCTACGCCTCATAGTCGTGGAAGTCGATCGCAATACGCTCTCCGGGTCCTTCACTATTTAGCCTGGCTTCTCGCCTAATCTATCGTTTTAACTTTGCTCTGCCGCAGGCGTCACATTTAACTATGGGTACGCCCTTAATGCGCACCCCCTTAGCTCACTACACTAGGTGCTCGAGCGCGCTGGGTCCTAGATGGCCTAATCATTTATGCCATATCTCTACGCTGGCGATAGCTGCCCTCCACTTTATGCGTAAGTTAATCTTATGCGCGACAAAAGCTATACTATCACTTATAGTATATAATTAGTCCAAAGGTTAGTATTTAAGTATCCATTAGCCATACAGTTCTTAAAGCTCTACAATCACTGTATTGTCTACTCATTTAATTACCGTGGGGTCAGACTTGGTATCCCACCATAGTCCTTAATGTCTGAGTAGGCGAAACGACACCAGGTTATAGAGTAGATCAGGGTAGTATGCCACATTATCTAGCCTAATTATGCTATTACCGCGCGTGCTCTTCAAACGTACATGGACGCTACCATATCCTTGTATCCAAACTTGCGTATTCCCAGCCCATATGAAGTCGCCTGGCCTCGGTGGCCTCAGTGCAACAAATCAATCAACGTCGTTGAAGATATGGCAAGTTGTGCCTAAGTCGAGGATCACTAAGTTGCGGAGCGGGTACGTGTTTGGATTAGATTATATAGCAGTGTTAAAACTTGTACTTATAGTTGTAGTACAGATTTTACGACCATCTAGTCACTCATCACTTACTTCCATTAATCGGGTCGGCGTTGGCGTATGGGACTATTTAATATGAGGTGTTTATGTTCGTGATCTACTTTAACCTCAAATTAGCCCTTAAAACGTGCTGTCATGCTTACGTTTAAGCTCTATCAGTTCACTAATAGCTGGTCTTGGTTTCCACCATGCAGGTGCCTTTTCCTCATAAAGATAGTAGCAGTCCTTAGCCGCATGGCTTTGTTTACACGCTGGGCATGGGCCTGCGGTATTTAGCTCATCGTTAGATGGCTGAGAGGCCCTGTATGGTTGCGCTCTCTTTCGTTTTAAGGGACGTCCCTTGGATGGCGCGTGTTCAGCATGAGAGGCGTCCCTGTCATTGCCCTAAGTGGTTTCACCACTATCAGCGAGAAAGCTTCCATATGGATCGCTACCAGATCGATCTATAGTCATAAAGGCTGCTCTATGCTTCCCTTTCATGCTTGGATGATTGGCCATCATGTGTTCTCGGAACCGTTTCATCATCTCCTTTCTAGTTATGCCGGCGGCGTATCTACCGTAGTCTTAGAAGGCCGTAGCCCATACGGGTGCCACTTTGTTGACGGCTGCCAGAAAATCCTTTGTGACTGCATCCAATTGCGTCACTTCGGCGACCAGATAGGTCTCCGCTTCTATAGCTGCCTGATCGTACTCAGCAAGCCAGGATTCCCATGACGTGATACTTCTCATTGGTTTGAGAGCTGCGAGGTATCAATCTCTCGCGCGCTCTTTCTCATATTAATTATCAACGCCGACTGCCAGCTTAAGGCTTGTAATCCATTGGCGGGGTGACTGATTTGGTAGGCAGCAGGTGTTCTGTAGGTGGCTTGCTACTATTTATTGGATGAACGTAACGATATGCTGGATGCTTACTTGCTCTCTCTCATATTCATGTCGATCATTCTTGTACTATTCTTGAAACAGCTTATAGTACTTAAGGTCCTCCTTAAAGGCCTTCTGTCCGGCTAAAGATAGCTCAGACTATCGTGTTAGTACTGGGATATTGGCTACCGGCGCGTAGTCGGTGATCATAGGTATCCTATTTGCCACCGGCTTTACGGTCAGCGGAGTAATTGACTCAGGGTTAACCTTATCCCATATATCATGAGCAATGCAGCGGTTCTGCAGTTGCTTGAACCAGCTCGTAAAGTTGCTATAGTCGTGGAGCGTTATCTCTACGCGCTGAGGGTTCAGTTGGGCTGTCATGGTTGATCAGTATATTGGTTGAGGCAGTGAGACTCTTAATTGTTAGATTCACACAGTGATTTGATGAATATCGGTGATCTGGAGATGAGATGGATTGATTATTCGGTGTATTGGCCGAGGTTCTATCTAGGGCGCCCTTTTGTGTGGGTCTTGGCAGATAACCTATCCTAGCCCTATTTCGGCCAAGTCTCGATATCCTGCCTCCGGCCTCCGCCCCAGCCATCTAATAACAACACTGAGATACTCAGAACACGCCCTCATATCTAACATACCCATAAGGTCCGAACCTATAGTTAGGTACGTGGAAACCCCTTATAACATTCTACTCCATGTATATAGTATAGTTAGGGTATAGATATATATACTAGTAAGGTTATATATATTATTTATTTACTAGCATTAAGCATGCTTAATTTATAGCGGCGTTATAGTAAGGAAACCATTGTCGTTCGCGCTTATCCTATAGATGTTCATCATATCCTACAATGGGGTAGTT
>NW_017253362.1:2140368-2141492 GCF_001642045.1 Paraphaeosphaeria sporulosa | reverse complement strand
GTTATAGTAACCTTAGAGGCTACCTAACAAGCATGGATATACTACTGGTAGTAGTATATCTTAGAGATATCGCGCGCTGGCAGCCAGTTAATAAATTATTAGATAGGTGGCCCGTCTACTAGCTGATTGGTTAAAGCATGGCGCTAGCCACCCTTAATAAGGGTATGTGACGAAGCGAGAAGATAGATCTATACTAGATAGGGGAGAGGATCTTTTCTCCTTATCTAACGTCTTGTACCTACACGTAGATACCAAACGTAGTATATTAATCTAGCCTACCTAGGCCTTAGACATCTTACTTATTGCTCTCGTGACACCTATTGTCTACTCATACTATAAGTTTAATAAGTTTATCTAAGTTATTAGCCTTATTATGGTATACTAGTTCATCCTTAATAATCTCCTTAAGGCTATTATAGTACGCGGCCTATAATAGTGTATTATCCTAGTTAATTCTTACCTAGAGTTATTAGAATTCTATAGAGTAGGTACTTGCCAACTTAGTTTACCTAAGGCGTTAGATTTATTACTTAGCCTATTATTTTTTATCTACTTCTCTAAATATAACCTATATTTATTCCTAGAAGGTCTCCTAGTCCTTAAATATCTTCTTTATTTCTATTCTATATTTAGTAATTATGTTTTCATTCTTTAAGTAGTTATCTATTAGTAGTTATATTTATTTAGCTACCCTTCTAGTTATGTGTATGCCTACTACTACGATCTTATCTTAATCTATAGCTAGTGTCTATTTATTATACCTATAGTATAGGTCTATATTTGTAAGAAAGGGTTTAAGTTTTTCCTTATCTCTATTAAATAGTTCGGGTACTTTAAACTACATTTTTGGAGCTATATTTATGGCGACTACCCCAGCCACCTAAACCTAGAGTTGGCCTATAAGTTCCGCCATCTACTCCTTGAGCTATTGGATCTTACTAGCCTATATGGCCAGTACTATAGCCTAATTACTCGTAGGACTGGAAGTGGAACTTCTAGTCACGGCCCTAGAGCCTACTAAGCTTACTAGTGTTGCCATATTAACTCGAAACCTTAGGTAGTTAAAGTGTTATAAGGGGTTTCCACGTACCTAACTATAGGTTTGGACCTTATAGGTATTTAGT